>NC_067473.1:14232792-14534221 GCF_947179515.1 Apodemus sylvaticus | reverse complement strand
GTGTTCTGTTCAGAAACTTTCTCCCTGTACCAATGTCCTCAAGGGTCTTCCCCAGTTTCTTTTCTATTAGCTTCAGAGTGTCTGGCTTTATGTGGAGGTCCTTGATCCATTTGGATTTGAGCTTAGTACAAGGAGACAAGGATGGATCAATTCGCATTCTTCTGCATGCTGACCTCCAGTTGAACCAGCACCATTTGTTGAAAAGGCTATCTTTTTTCCATTGGATGTTTTCAGCCCCTTTGTCGAGGATCAAGTGGCCATAGGTGTGTGGGTTCATTTCTGGATCTTCAATCCTGTTCCATTGATCTGCCTGCCTGTCACTGTACCAATACCATGCAGTTTTTAACACTATTGCTCTGTAGTATTGCTTGAGGTCAGGGATACTGATTCCCCCAGAATTTTTTTTGTTGCTGAGAATAGTTTTAGCTATCCTGGGTTTTTTGTTATTCCAGATGAATTTGATAATTGCTCTTTCTAACTCTGTGAAGAATTGAGTTGGGATTTTGATGGGTATTACATTGCTTTTGGCAAAATAAGATGACCATTTTAACTATATTAATCCTGCCAATCCACGAGCATGGAAGATTTTTCCATTTTCTGAGATCTTCTTCAATTTCCTTCTTCAGAGATCTGAAGTTCTTGTCATAGAGGTCTTTCACTTGTTTGGTTAGAGTCACACCAAGATACTTTATATTTTTTGTGGCTATTTTGAAGGGGGTCGTTTCCCTAACTTCTTTCTCAGCCTGCTTATCCTTTGAGTATAGGAAGGCAACTGATTTGCTTCAGTTGATTTTATAACCAGCCACTTTGCTGAAGTTGTTTATCAGCTGTAGGAGTTCTCTGGTGGAGGTTTTGGGTCACTTAAGTAGACTATCATGTCATCTGCAAATAGTGATAATTTGACTTCTTCCTTTCCAATTTGTATCCCCTTGACCTCCTTATGTTGTCTAATTGCTCTAGCTAGAACTTCAAGTACTTTATTGAAAAGATATGGAGAGAGAGGACAGCCTTGTCTAGTCCCTGATTTTAGTGGGATTGCTTCAAGTTTCTCTCCATTTAGTTTGATGTTGGCTACCGGTTTGCTGTATATTGCTTTTACTATGTTTAGATATGGGCCTTGAATTCCTGTCCTTTCCAAGACTTTTAGCATGAAAGGGTGCTGAATTTTGTCAAATGCTTTTTCAGCATCTAATGAAATGATCATGTGGTTTTTTTCTTTGAGTTTGTTTATGTAGTGGATAGCATTTATGGATTTCCTTATATTGAACCATCCCTGCATCCCTGGGATGAAGCCTACTTGATCATGGTGGATGATTGTAAAACAAGCTTCTAAGGTATTATAATAAGATAAAATATGGCATAATAAGATCAAACAAAAACTAACATATTGGAACTGGACAAAACAAACAAACCAAAGGAAAAGAGTCAAGTAGAAGGCACAAGAAATAGAACTGATTCAGAAATTCACTAGATCACATATTCAGGAATCACATAAAAATGCAAAACTGGAAATCATAATATATGCACAAAACGATTTGCAGGGTAGAAAAAAATGAAACCAAAAAATCAAATGAAATAGGATAAAAATTTAGAAATATAAGCTTAAAAAATAGAGAGAGGAGGAGCCTCTAAGAACGCTTTCGAGTTCATTTTGTGTTGGCCACCTAATGCCATGCATGCAGCCTTCCCTTGAGAGAAAGCAGTTTGCTTCCCAAGTGAGAAGGTTTCAGAGGAAACTAAATTTTAAATTTGTGAGTGGTTACCATTTTTTTTTCATAGCTTCTGGGTTAGGGATGGGGTGTGTGTCTGTTTCTCATTTCAGCTCTAGGACCCTATATCATCTCTGTGGGTTCATATGTGCATCAGTCCTGTTGATTTAAAGAGCTTTGTTTTGTTGGTGTCCTCCATCACCTCTGGATATTATACTCTTTCTGCCTCCTCTTCTGTAGGATTCCTTGATCCCCAATGGAAGAGATTTAGTGGATATATCACTTTTGGGAGTGAATGTTCAAATCTCTCTCAGTTTCCACATCTTGTCAGGCTGAGTGTATTTGTTCTCAAATGCTACAGGAGGAAGCTTCTCAGATCATGGCTGAGTAATGCACTGATCTATGAGCACAGGAGAATATCATTAGGAGTCTTTTTATTGCTATATTCCTTTAGTATAACAGTAGATTTGGTTCTCTTCTGAGCTCCTGAGTTATCTAGTCCCAGGTTCTTGGACACAAAAGCAGTGTAGGTATGGGTTTCATCTCATGAAATGAACTTCGATCAAATCAGATATTAGTTGGTTATTACCACAAGCTATAGGTCACTATTGCACAAACATCTTTTGCAGGCAGAAAAGCATTATAGACCAAAAATTTTATGGCTGGGTTGGTGTTTATATTTGGCAGCCTACAGAGTACCTTCCTTTAGGATGAAAGCTCTAGGTGGGCACCCCCTCTGCTCTCCATGTTCAATGAGTTGTGTAGCAATGGAGCTTTTCTCTCAGTTTGTGGGGAGCAACCTATAGCAACATGCTGAGTTGTTTGGGGGTTTCCATGGGATTCCTATACCAACAGCATCAATTAGATATAACCCATTCTCAGTACTAGAAACTTTATTTGGTGACAAGAAATGTCCATTTGGGGCTCTGCCCCATTATTTGGTTCTTTCATTTAGATCACCTTTGTATATGTTGCATTTTAGGAAGCTTCTACTATATTGGGGTTCTATAGAACATCTCAAATGGCCCTTAATTTTAGTTAACTCTCCATATACTCCTTTGTCCCTCCCCCACCCCAACATGATTCTCCTGTTCCAGTTTCATTTCTCCACTCCATCATTAAGTATCTATTCTGTTTTCCTTTCCTAAGGAGATCTATTTACCCCCATCTTTGCCTCTCATTTTATAGCTAACATGTGGCTCTACAGATTATAGTTTATCATTGACTTTATGGCTAATATCCACATATAAGCAAATCCATACCATATTTGTCTTACCATGTTTAAGATACCACATGGAGAATTTATTTTCTAATTTCATTCATTTGCCTGCAAATTTTATTATTTCATTTTTATTTGGCTGAGCAGTACTCTATTGTATAAATGTACCACATTTTCTTTACCCATTCTTATGTTGAGAGGCATCGGTCTTGTTTCCAGTTTCTGGCTGTAATAGTCAGAGCAGCAATGACCATGTTTGAGCAAGTGTCTTTTGTGATGGAGAAAACCATTCTTTGGGTACATGCCCAAGAGTGGCTATAGCTGGATCGTGAGAGTGAGGTTTCACATTTAACAGAGGTACTGCCTCAGGAAGAGTTCCATAGAGGATGTACACGTTTTGGAGAGATATTTTAAAGGTCTGAGAACTGTGCTGAGATTAAAGACATAAGCATTTTACTTTTGGGGTCCTATTTCCACATATTATTATCTAATGGGCTCCATGTATGTACACAAATTTACATCAGTGATTCACTTCAATGCTTAGAAGAGGGACAATTTTATAGTTAATAAAAGTTTATTTTAGGAAAAATAAAATATATTAATGGTATAGCCCTTTCAACATTTATCAATATATCATTAAAGCAAAATTATTTAAGTTCAAAAAAGAACTCTGCTTGCTTGTATTTTATAAACTAAAATCTAACTTTCTGTACTCTTTATTATTAGAGCAAATAGGGTTTATGATAGTGGGATACAATAATTTAAATTTAGTACAGGAAGAATGCAACTTTATTTGTTTTAAAATGATATTTTATTGAAAATAAAACTAAGAGTTTCAGTTCCATGTTCATCATCAGAAAATAGATTAATTTAAACATGACTTGTAAATTATTGCATTCTTGAGTTAAAATACAAATAACAATCAATTTACCTGCCTGTTGATCTAGAAACCAGCATTCAGCATGCCCATTAGGGAGATGTATACTGAATCATTAGATGATGGATATTGGCAAAAGCTTCAACAACAGGCAAGTTGTTTTGATACCGAGGAGGTCATGTTTGTAGTTTTCTGTATCTGTTTTAGTCAGCTGCTGGGTGAAGCCTCACAGAAGACAGTTATGCTAGTATCCTGTCTTCAAGTATAACAGATTATCATTAATAGTGTCAGGGATTGGTTCTTGCCCATGGGATGGGTCTCAAATTGGACCAGTCATTTGGTTAGCCATCCCCTCAGTCTCTACTCCATCTTTGTCCCTGCAATTCTTGTAGGTGGGACAAATTTTGTATCAAAGATTTTGTGGGAGGGTTGGTGTCTCCTGGGCGTCATGAAATTCACAGTTAATTGGATGGAACTAAAAAATATCATCCCCAGGGAGGTAACCTAGACCCAATAGGACATGTATTGTATGTACTCACTTATAAGTAGATATTAGCCCTAAAGTGCAGAATACACTTGCTACAGTCCACAGACTCAAGGAAGCTAAATAGCAAGGAGGACCCAAGTGAGGATACTTGAATCTTGATCCAAAGTAGAAATAGTCATAGGAGGGAGATGGAGGAAGGGAACTGGGTTGAAAAGGTGATGGGGAAGGGATTGGGGGAGGAGGTCATGTGTGGAGAGAGCTGGGAAGAGAAGTCTGGGAGAGGGAATGAATTGGTGGCTGGAGGGGCACAAAGGCTACATCTCTAGATGGGTCAGAGATCTGGGATGGGGGAGGCTCCTGGGAGTCTATGAGGGTGACTCTAGCTGAGACTCCTAGCAGTAGGGGATAGGGAGCCTGATGTGGCTACCTCTTGTAGCCAGATAAAGTATATTTTAAGTCTCAGCCAAAGGCATTCTTATAGAAACTTGATTGCTGAATGAAGTTTAAGAAGTTAGTAGACTTTTTTTTTTTTTTTTTTTTTTTTTTGGAATAAGAGAGAGATGAACATTTTAGTCATGTAGGTAGATGTGGAAAGCTATAAGTTCCTGTAAGACCAGATGTATTTTAGACTATGAGAGGGGTTTTAGAAGTCTGGGGAAGTATTGCCAGGCTGTCAGTGGAGAGAGATAAAGTTGATGAGACAGCAAAAAATATTCTTAAGAAGAACATAAACAATTCAGAAGACAAGAATAATAATCTATTGAAAGCATAAAACCGGTCTCTACCTATGGCCATATTGTGTGGACAGCAATTGTGATGAGCAAATATGAGGTCAAGAGATGGCAAAGATAGAGAAGCGGAATGGGTGGGTCTATGACCCTGCAGCAGCAGGAGTCTGTGTCAATGTTCACAGCCCCTTGTTATCACCAAAGGCAGTGCTGATGTCTTAGCTGCTGCCTTGGGCCGGGTTGATGTCTGAACGCTGCACAGTGATGGCTCTTCCCCTTGCCTAGGCAACGTGGAAAAACTAGTTATACCCCCTAACCACCTGTGAGATGGCCTGTGCATAGGAGAGATCCCCAACCCCACACCCCTCCCAACCTGCAGCAGGCAGAAGATCTGGACATGAAGGCTTGAGAGTGGAAGAGATGGCCCTGCACCTTTCTGGTGGGCAGCTCAGTGGTATTGGTGTGGGTAAACAGGCCCCTGAGGGCTTGAGCACAGGGGAACTAGCCCCACCCCTTATCTGCTGTGAGGTGGTGTGGGTGGAAGAGAGCTAATACCCCCCTCCATACATCTGGCAGCATGGGAGAGCTGGCCCTGGTGGCGTAAATATAAGAAAGCTTGCCCCACTTCTCCCAAAGGTTGTGTGGGAGAGCTGGCCATGTGACCATCAGCACCTGCAGCACTAGGGAGAGCAGGCTCCACCCTTCACTTGGGCAAAGCAGGAGAGCTAGCCCTGTTGGAGCAGGCACTGGAGAAATGGAGGGATGATCGACTCAGCTACCAACCGGACCCAGATCCAGGGCTTGGAGTTAGTCCACTCCAACATCTACCCCGCCTATCATCTGCTGGAGTGTGTGAAGGGGCTTGTCCTGCAGAGCCAAAGTTGCAAGATCTCCATGACATCAGGCAACAAGAAGGTATTTGAGAGTCGTCCCAGAGAGAATCCAGTATTGATAGTGTAGCAGATGCCAGAGCCTCAAACCAGACCCATGACTCATTGTGGTGGATATTTGCAAGTAAAGCTGTTTGGGCAAAAGGATGTACTGTGGGACGCACTGGGACATATTGCCGCTTCTAGGGAAGCATGCCCTTTCAAAGCATGGTCTTTGTTTCACTTTTGTTTTCTTTTGGGAGCAGTTTGCAAAGGCATTGAACAGAAGAGAGCTGGAGAGATGTGTGGGATGGGGGTACGTGATGTGAAATTCACATACAATCAATAAATTTTTTTTAAAAAGTCATAAAAACTGTCCTTCTTCCCCAAACCCCACTCTGTATCATTCTGGACTTTGGTGTAGAATTTGCACAAGTATCCCAAAGCTGAGTTTGAGTCATATCCTTTCAGATACTTGGTGTCACTGTGTAATGCAATCTATTGAAGAGACTTATAAATCTTCATACAGATTTTATCCTGAAGGAATTGGAATGAATATTGAAGGATTTCTCAGAAAGACTTTTGTGATCACTCTTGACTTTGGGAAGATTATCTTGTCAGCATCATGGAACATTGCTGAGAGGAGAATACAGTGAGATAAGAGGCCTTGAGAAAGAAAGGCAGCACTATATTTATTGTCTCTGTGTGTGGCAGCATTGATGAAGAAGAAACTTAAAAAACGACAACCTGAGAGGTCTTCGTCAGGCAGCAGAATGTACTGACCTGTGAAATGCGGTGGTTAGGAGTAGAGAAGGATCCACGGTGACGATCAAGCTGAGAGAGCGCTTTCAGTCTGCTAAAATTACCCCACCAGACAGCGCAGTCTGTGATCGTCCGCCTGCATGATCCCAGGAAGGAAATAGTGACCAGGATGAAGGAGACACTCAACAGGGAAGAGAATCAGCCCTCCCTCCTCTACGTGCTAAGCACAGAAATGCTTCAAAGGAAATAGGAACCTGTTACAATGAGACAAGGTAGAGGAGTGGGGCGACAGTGTGGGCTGTAGTGGAAAACTGCCTGATTCTGAAACCCACAATGTTTTAAAAGTTGTGTAACAAGGGTGTGGTCCTTAGCTACCACAAGCCTTAATTGCTTCATCAGGAAATATTGTAGGTGAATTTGATTTTGTTTACATTTTAGTTTTCCAGAAGAGTCTATCTGTCTGTCTGTGTCTGTCAATCATCTGTTCTATGTTTATATATCTATCTTTATATATATCTATCTTTATATATATATCATTTATCTATCTATCTATCTATCTATCTATCTATCTATCTGTCTATCTATCTATCTATCTCTATTATCTGTTGTCTCAACCTACACTTAACAATCATTAAGGTTTTAAAATGTATATCCATATTATCCTCACGAGTTCTGTACATACTAGGACAGACCAGTTGACATCTGAAGTTTTGATGAGTTAGAGGTCCAGATCTAGTCCAGGGCAAGTTCCACCCTATTTGCCTAAAAGGTAGGCAAAGTGTTTTTCCTTACTTTAGAACCTCAGTTTTAATAACTCTCATTCCAGTTGAAATCAAAGTACACAGACTTGTCTTTTTACCTATCAGAAAACACTACTTCCAAATCAGACTCCCGAAACGTAGTCATCACATGGACAAACCATAGAAAATTCAACCTAATTTCAGCCCAGACAATTAGGAACACCTGCAGAATTCTTGACACTGAAAGATAGTTCATATAATGTGTCTAGGATCTGCATTTCACAAAGTGACCATTGAAAAGGGATCATGGCCTGATTTTTCCCTCATCTGCACACACGAAGTTTTCTGATCAGCTGGGATGTCCTAACGTATTTCCCACAGCAATGGCTCGATGGATCTTGCTTGTTAATCTGCACATCTCCTCTTCACAACTTGTTCTGAGAAAGGCTGAGAATTATCCTCACCCATTTAAATTCGTAACAAATAGCTGAGTCCAAATGTGCTTATTGGGCAAAGAGACATTTCTGGGAAAGAGATTTATTATTACTATTAGAATTTCAAGGATCTGTTTAATAGTTGGGGATATTTTATTTATTTGTTTGGTATTAAATACAGTTACACCATTTTCCCTATTTCCTTTTCTTGCTTCCCTTGAAAACCCTTCCATGTGTTTTTCCCTCACTATCCTCATTAAGTTTCATGGCCTCTCTTTCTTTGTTGTTGTGCACACACACACACACACACACACACACATGTACACACACACACACAAACACACAAATTTAAGTACATAAATACAGCCTTCTCAGTCTATATAATAATATTATTTGTTTTAGGGGCTGACATTTTTATGGGAGTAGGGTCATCACTAAAGACCAAAAAGTTCTGAAAAGAAGATAAGTCCAGTTATACTTTCTCTGCTTATAGAACTAAGGCACATAGTTCATACTACTTTTAAAAACTATTATCAATAGTAAACAGATGTTCAAATTTTCCATCTGCTTATAATGCTGAGACTGGTTGCTCTTAATAGTATACGGTGTGTATCTTTGTCAACTTGGGAGATCATGCGAGCAGGGGAGTAAAACTTAACCAAGATTGGGGGAACAACTTGGCTAGATTCATTTTGAATATAGTTTGCGAAAATCAAGATTCCAGTTTGTTATTATCTAGTTTTTCTGTCTGATGTAACTAGAAATCTTCAAATATGTAAGAAACAAATAATTCCAATCCACGACTAATGCTGTGCTGTCATTGATCTCAGAATAGTGCTTAATAAAGGCAGTTTTAAAATGTGCAATTTTATTTCAAATTATGAACTGTTTAAATATTATAGTAATTATATAATATTTTATTATTTAGTTGTAATTGCTTAAATATTACAGTTACTTAAATATTTAAGTTGCTTCTAATGTAATTTAGTAGAAACATTTATTTTCATTTTTAATTTTTTAAAGTATTGGACATATTAAGCACAAGGAGGTTAGTTTGTGCATAAAATGAAAGATGGAATTCTAAAGTGGTTTGCAGAGATGATTATCTCAGTGTTTATTTCTAAATGACAATTTCTTCCGTAGTGATTTATGAGGGTCTATTATCATACATAAAATGCATCGATCTTTTGGACATTGTTTTTAGATAGCCTGTTCTGTGCTGAATTTGATTATTTTTAACAGTTTTAAAATAATGCAATTGCTCTATGAACCATGATCTCATAGAATTCTAAATTCCAAATTTACATACCTGTTTGCCTGGATATCTTACTAGGTTCTTTTCTCCTGTGTTTTCAAATATGTGGCAATTTCCATAAATCTACAAGCTAATTTAGCAAAATCATTCTTCATATGATTTTATTTTTTACCCCTATTCACTTCTCCTTTGACATAAGTAAAATAGTTTACAAGGATATTCTCTTTTTTTTTTTCAGATTTGTACAGTGTATTCCCACTCTATTTTTTTCTTTCTTTTTTTTATTCGATATATTTTTAAATTACATTTCAAATGATTTCCCCTTTCCTGGCTCCCCACTCTCCGAAAGTCCCATAACCCCTCTTCCCTCCCACTGTTCCCCCATACCCCCTTCCTACTTCCCTGTTCTGGTTTTGCCCTTACTGCTTCACTGAGTCTTTCCAGAACTAGGGGCCACTCCTCCGTTCTTCTTGGACATCATTTAATATGTGGATTATATGTTGGGTATTCAAAGTTTCTAGGCTAATATCCACTTATCAGTGAGTGCATACCATGATTGATCTTTTGAGACTGGGTTACCTCACTTAGGATGATGTTCTCCAGCTCCATCCATTTGTCTAAGAATTTCATGAATTCATTGTTTCTAATGGCTGAATAGTACTCCATTGTGTATATATACCACATTTTTTCGTATCCATTCCTCCATTGAGGGACATCTGGGTTCTTTCCAGCTTCTGGATATTATAAATAGGGCTGCTATGAACATAGTGGAGCACGTATCCTTATTACATGCTGGGGAATCCTCTGGGTTGCCCAGGAGTGGTATAACAGGATTCTCCATAAGTGATGTGCCCAGTTTTCAGAGGAACCGCCAGACTGATTTCCAGAGTAAGTATAAAATAAATGATATTTTTGCAAGATAAAAATAAAATGACTTATTATTAGGAATGTTATAGCTTTCCCTTCACAAATTTTAAGTGACCATTGCCCTTCTGACTAGAACTGTTTTATTGTTCATAATATTTAAAATAAGTATATGTGAACATATATTTAAATAACAGTATGACATAAAAGAATATTTTTGGAGAAAATCCTTGGAAATTATGGCACAAAATGATTACCAGCAGTTTGCAATTCTTTTTGTCCCTTTTGTGCCTGAATACAAGCAATAGTTTCCAAGTCCTGTTAGTAGTAAGTATACATAATTAATAGTTTGACAACCTTTACATAAATATTTACTTTCTTTATTTTCACTCAAAGCATACTTAACAGAAATATCATTCTAGGTCATCCATGGTATTCAAATAAATTTAATTTGATGAGATTAATCTAATTAAAAGTAGCTATTGTTTAATATAAAGAATATACTTATTATTTTAATAGGTTAAATGACAAAAAACAATAAGGTATATGGCTACATTATCAAGGTACAATCTGCTCTTTGGAATTTTGAGCTTTTTATAATTACATGAGACAGAATGCCACCAGATAAATAATAATCTTAGTCAAACAAAACTTTGGAAATTCTATCGTAATATAAGTAGTTGTATTTTTTAAAACAGCAGTTTATATAATATTGAATATAAAGGCAGCAGGTATAAGTTTCTCCTCATTTCACACGTGTCAGTGTGATCTAGGTATTGTTTCCTGTTTTCAATCAGACAGTGACACATGATAGTGATATCAGAAAGAAGCCCTGTGACATCACCAGGTTGACTATCCATGCTCAAAAAGTCACCAGATTTACCTTGTCTAACACAATGCTAATTTTCTGTATAATGAACATACATGCTAATTTTCCCCCTAGTATTAAAACCAATATTGTCCAAAAGAGTACTTTGAAAACATTAACGTTTTATGAGTTCTGAAATTATAATCCACCCATACGTGTTCATGAATGAACACATACAAACATATATACACCTGTGTGAGTGTGAGTGGGTGGTTGGCAAATTGTTAGAGGAAAAAACGTGCAAAATATGGAAATTTACCATTTTTTTGTCACAATACTGTTTTAAATACTGAGAGTACAAGTCAATATAATAAAAATAATTCAATATCTTAAATTAAGATACAGTTATGATTATATACAGAAAAGCATTTAAAACATTTTGGCTAACATTTATTTGTCTTTATAAACAGCTAAATTAATTGGTATAAAAATAAAATGAATGAACAATTGAATTATAAGCCAGAGAGAACATTAAAATTACTATAAATACTATAAAGTTAGCTTTTTTTGATGGACAGTTTTGAGCCATCTGTATATTAATGTACTTTGAGACTTACAGTCACTTCTTTATTTTTTAAGCATAAACAATCTCTTATCATCTCATCTCTATTTAGCCCATGTGGATTCTAAAGAGGATGACGCAGGCCTGTTGAGAAACAGCCTTAACACCAACAGAAAATGTGTATAATCCTAGACTTTACAGTCAGATCTTATCATAAGCTCTTCTAAAATCAGCAGGTCCTTTGTACCTAAAAGGTCCACATTTAGAGAAAAGTTTAAAATTTGAAGAGCTGAAAGAGGATTTGTAAAATGTCGCCTCAGTCTTCCTCTGTAGCTCTGACAGAGCTATTTCTACCCTTTGAATGACAGGAAGGGAGAATGCGTTCTCTTATTCACCATCATTCCTATTTTTATTTTGGATGACCTGATTCAGAAATAATAAAAATAATTTGCCTTGTTTCTCATGCCATACTTCAGTTTTTAAGTTGATTCTATGTAAGAAACAGCAAATGGCTTACAGTTGCAATTTTGCAGCATTTGTTACTGTTCTTTTGATGTTACAACACTGAAAAATAACAATGAAGCTTTAATGTGTCATAGTAGTTTAATGGTATCCCTCCAGGGACTCAGTCCATTACTAACATGTCAAATCTCAAAAACAAAACAAAAACAAAAACAAAAAAAACAAAAAATGGATTCATATGCAGCCACTTTTTATTTCTTTTTTTGAGATTACATTTTATTTATTTATTTATTTATTTATATTTTATTTTTATAGATTATTTTCTTTATTTACATTTCAAATGTTATCCCCTTTCCTCATTTCCCCTCTGAAAACCCCTATCCCATCCCTCCTCCCCCTACTCACTAACCCACCCACTCCTGTTTCCCTGTCCTGGCATTCCCCTACACTGGGACATTGAGCCTTCTCAGGACCAAGGGCCTCTCCTCTCACTGATGTCCAGCAAGGCCATCCTCTGCTACATATGCAGCTGGAGCCATGGGTCCTTCCATGTGTGCTCTATGGTTGGTAATTAAGTCCCTGGGAGCTCAGGGGGTACTGGTTGGTTCATATTCTTGTTCCTCTTATGGGGCTGCAAACCCCTTTAGCTCCTCTGGTCCTTTCTCTAGTGCCTCCATTGGGGACCCTGTGCTCAGTTCAATGGTTGGCTGAGAGCATCCACCCCTGTATATGTCAGGCAGGCACTGGCAGAGTCTCTCAGGAGACAGCTATACCAGGCTCCTGTCAGCAAGCACTTGTTGGCATCTTCAGTGGTATCTGGGTTTGGTAACTGTATATGAGATGGATCCCCAGGTGAGACAGTCTCTGGATGGTGTCCATATGATATGAATTTAGAGAATTCTGATGAAAATATTTGTCTATCCATCATTTACATACATAATATTATCTTAATAATATTCATTTTCCTGAGTTACCTGTGTTTTTATAAGCTTGTTTATTTTTTGTTACTAATTTGTAAATGTCAAGTTCTACAACACAGTTGCACTTATTGCAATAAGAATAATACAAGAAGTATATTTTGAATCAGTTATTTGACCTGATTTATATTACACAAATTTTCAGAAAAAAAAAAACAATTTTCATTTGTCATTAAACCATTATCCATCTTTCTGGGTGTGTCTTCACAATTTCTGTTCAATAAGTAGGGTAGTTAAGGGTTGACATAGGCTATTTTGGGAATTACTAAAAGATGGCTCAATACTATCAACTAAAATTCGGTTTGAAAATAACTCCTTAAACGAAAGCCTTGAGTGCTTTTTATGCCTAACAGGTCTCTCAGCGCAATGCCATCATTTTGATGTTTTAATAATGTATGGCTGACGATTGTAGGATAGCAGTAATAGGCTCAGTTTCCATTTATGTGGTTATATTTGGGAAATTAATGATTAATTTCTCCTTATAGCCATTATTAGGCAGCTTCAAGAGCTTGTAGCATGGGGCAAGGCCGTTGCTGCTCCTGTTCTCTGATTGCTGGAAATGGCTTGGCATGGAGTGCATTCAAGCACAGCCTGACCCCACCGTCCTGATTGCCTTCGCTGTCCTGCACTCCGTCAGTCGCAGATTCAACGTGGCTCCTTATCTAGGCCCAATGGACGCTATTTATAACAGAACATGGCTATTCCTCAAACAACTCTGTGTAGTTGATGGCACCAGTTATTGTCAATTTTATATTTGTCATGCAGCTGGCAGAAACTGGTTCCTGTCTTCACGTGCCAATTTATTTTGAAAACATGTTGAAATTATTTTCAAAATTTCAACAGCAGAAGCAACAGTGAATCTGGGGTAGAACGGAAAAGGTCAATAGAGAGGAAAGCTGTGGAGAAGTCATGAATTACAGTGACCTGTTTCCAACCGAGTCTTGTCATTGCTGTCTAAAAACCAGTCTTTTCTTCTTTCCCTGGTGTGTTTTAGTTACATGGCCTGGAAAACACAAGAGATATCAGCAAAGCAGTATCAGCCTGAGACTGGACAATAAGTCTGAAAACATTGTTAGACTCTTCGGGGGATAGAGTGGCAGTTATTTATTACTTGGGATAAATCAACTTCTATAAAAAGGCTTTCATTTGTAGAGTGCCATTAAATGAGTTTAAACTCTTTCATATACCTGCATATATATCAACATTTAAGAGATCTTTAAAGTGGTATACGTTCAAGTTGGTTTTAATCAGGGTGCTATATCCTAAATATAAGAGCAGTGCTCTAGAAAATCCTGAAGTTAACAGTAGAATGAATACCATTTATTATTCTACATGTGTGCTTTCTATATGTACAATACACTACCTTGAGCACCTACCACAGCTGCCATAGGCTCTCTAGATCATTTCCATTTACTGGTTAACAGAAGAGTTAAACGTTTGTAAGCTTCTGAGGTGTTGTTGTTGTTGCCTGTTGGTGTTGTTTTCCATTTATTGCTTATTTCCTTGGTCTTGTTTTTGTTTTTGTTTTGTAGCCAGAGGGAAATAACATTGATGAAAATCCAAACATCTTTCATCAACGTTTCAGAAGTAAATTTCTCAGTCATGTAACATGAGAACTGAATTAATTTCACAAAAGGAAGAATACTCATGGAATGTGTGTTTTCCTAAAGGTCTAAGAAACTGCTATGTTTAAAAGGCATTCTGAGGTTTAAACAGGCATATGTCTTCAGAGACTCTCTAAAGACAATTACTTAACATCATTTTAATTCAATTTTAGTGTGTATAGGTAAGAAAATAGTATTTGAATTCATTGAAAGTGATCTGAGTAAAGCAAAAACATTTCTTACTTGAAAAATCCCTCCATAGTCTTTATTTACATATCAATTTCCTTTTGTCTCTGCCTCATTATTTCATCACTTAGCAATATATCACATAGAATATTAAGTATCATAAAAATTAAATCTAATCTAGGAAATATAAAACTGTGAGAAATAACTTAATGATAGGCTACTCCAATTTATGTGGATCTGAAGACGCATATCACTGAGCAGTTTTGAATTCCACATGAATGGGTTCTCAGGTGATATGAGAGAGGATGTGGCCTCTAGTTTTGTAGCCCAGGATTGAACTGGTATACAGTCCTGATGTTTTAATGAGAATTGAGGTTTTTATTTGATGTCTTTTAGTTTATGAAGTGATCTGGCTTTTTAAGTACATTGAGGAAACCTTTGTAACTTATTTTGAAGTTTGGTTATCACTGTTAAACCCTATGTAATATTATGTGTTATTACTTTATCTAATAGGTCAAATTTCATAAACAGATTTAAATATTTACCCAACAAAATGGTATATGCCTTTGACTCCAAAACTTGGGAGGCAGAGGTAGGTGACTATGATTGAGGCTATCCTACTCTATGGAGTGAGCTATAGGATATCCAGAGCTACAAAGAAAGATCTGTCTTTGGAAAAAAAGAGTAAAGTAGTTTTGGAGTCAAATATCTAGCTCTACTTTTGAAAAAATGCTTCATATTTATTTTATTTTTTTATTTTTATTTAAATTTTACATATATTTTTTATTTTATTTATTTCCTTCTGAAAGATAATTGCAGCAAGACATCTATTAGGTTGTTATGGATTCATATGACAAATTGCACATAAAGTAGTTAAAACTGAATCTAGTAAGTGCCATCTTAACATGAGTCAACCATTAGCTTCCCTTAACGAATTACAGAGATAATTATATTTTTGGACAGAAAGTCTAGTTTGGTATTTGGAAGTGCCTACTATCCTAGAGGATTATGGAAGATGCTTTTAAAAAAGAGTGCCAAGCGAAGACCAGGACATGTGCTGTGGGTATCAACACAAGCATCCCCAGGTTCCTTATGGAGAGTGGAAGTAACATACGGTACCAAGGAAATGGAAATCTGAGCTTGAGCAAGCGAATGGAACTCCAAGTGGTGGAAATTAAATTTAATACATTGATTTAAAGCTTCTTAAACTTTCGGCACAGAACTCACTGATGCAGTTCCTGGACATCTGATATCCACAAAGCATGAGGTGACTTTGTAACTTTTTTTTGTACCATTAAGACATTGATTTAAGACTTGTGCATAATAATAGAACTAAATGTACATCACATTCTGCTAAATGTATGTATCCAATCGTTCTTTGGGAATAGAAAACAGTTTGTGAAAATAAATCACCTTTGGACAATTGAAGTTTAAAAACAATAGTACATAGAGAATATGTACAACAAATTCTATGTCAGCAATTTCTGTTTGGTAGCAGTAGTGAAAATCAAAACATTACTACATTGTATGTCATTTTCATTAAAAGTATATAGAATTAATTTAAGATGATGTATCACGTGGAGCTGAACTTAGCCTCCTTGAGTTAAGGAGCTGTGGAGTCGTTTAGGGCCTGTCTGCAGTCAGCCACTCCTAATCCCACTACCCTATACTCTTCTCATTACACACTTAGCAGTAATTATTTCTTGAATAAAATCGAAGGGTTTGGTTCTATTTTCCATCTGCACCTAGAGCTGATCCTGTGTCTCAGTGCTCCAAAGTGCCAAATACCACTGGGAGAGAGTGGTTCTGTGAACCTGTGAGCACAAGTAAGACCATCACTTCTGCTGAGAGGTACCCGCCTGGAGCCCTCAGGTCACAGGAAATGAGGAGCAGCCTGGGACAGGTTCCTTCCAGTTTCCATATGCCTCGGAAGCTGATCCTGTGAGACAGTGCTCCATACCCAAATATCACCTGAAGAAAGCTGGTCTCCCAGGAGTGTGGACATGCCTGTGAGCACAGGTTAGATGATCACTTCTGCTCAGAGGGACCCTCCCACAACCCTCAGGACAGAGAAACCAAGGACCAGGCTAGGACAGGTTTGTTCCAGTTTCCTTCTGCACCCTGGAGCTGACCCTGTGCCACAGTTCTTCATACCCAAATTCCTCCCAGAGAGAACTGGTCTCCCAGATGTACTGACAAACAGGCTTGTAGGAATGACAAGCCACAGTCAGAGACAGCAAAACCAGCTAACACCAGACATAACCAGATGGAGAGAAGCAAGGGCAAAAACATAAGCAATAGAAACCAAAGCTAGCATCTTCAGAACCCAGTTCTCCCACCACAGCGAGCCCTGGATACCCCAACACACCAGAAAAGCAGTGGGGTAGTCTCTGGATGGTCTTTCTCTCAGACTCTGCTCAACATTTTGTCTTTGGATCTCCTTCTGTGGGTATTTTTCCCCCTTTCTAGTAAGGACCCAAGTATCCATACTTTGTTCTTCCTCCTTCTTGGACATCATTTGATATGTAAACTGTGTCTTGGATATTCCAAGCTTCTAGGCTAATGTCTACTTATCAGTGAGTGCATACCATGAGTGTTCTTTTGTGATTGTGTTACCTCACTCAGGTTGATATTCTCCATTTCCCTCCATTTGTCTAAAAATTTCATGAATTCATTGTTTTTAATGGCTGAATAGTACTCCACTGTGTATATACACCACATTTTCTGTATCCATTCTTCCATTGAGGGACATCCTCAGTGGGTTGGGGAAGAGCCTTGAACACATAGGCACAGGGGAAATTTTCCTGAATAGAACACCCATTGCCTATGCCTTAAGATCAAGAATTGACAAATGGACCTCATAAAATGACAAAGTTTCTGTAAAGCAAAAGATACTGTCAATAGGACAAAAATGGCAACCAACAAATTGGGAAAAGAATATATATATATTCAATATATACAAAGAACTCAAGAAGTTAGAGTGCAGAGAACCAAATAACCCTATTAAAAATGGGGTGCAGAGCTAAACAAAGAATTTTCACCTGAGGAATATCTAATGGCTGAGAAGCACCTAAAGAAATGTTCAACATCCTTAGTCATAAGGGAAATGCAAATCAAAACAACCCTGATATTTCACTTCACACCAGTCAGAATGGCTAATATCAAAAACTCAGGAGACAGCAGGTGCTGGCGAGGATGTGGAGAAAGAGGAACACTCCTCCATTGCTGGTGGGATTACAAGCTGGTAAAACCACGCTAGAAATCAGTTTGGCAGTTCCTCAGAAAACTGGGCATAATACTACCTGAGGACCCTGCTATACCACTCCTGGGTATATACCCAGAGGATTCTCCAGCATGTAATAAGGACACGTGCCCCACTATGTTCATAGCAGCCATTGTTTATTTATAATAACCATTGTTCATTTCTTATCTCAAAAGTGTACCCACAACAAGTGAACTTAGATGATGGGTGAGTGACATGGAAACGGAGACTGCTGTGGTGGAGCATGATGGTGACAGGGATCTAGAGGGAGAGGCAGGCAGCCGGAACAGCTTTTAAGCTTGTATCTGGCTGGAATCTGTACCAATCTGTCATGGGCAGCATGCTTGGACGGCATTGCTGCAGAGCAAGTGCTGATAGATCATATGGACCTTAATGGTGGTCACAAAACAGTGATGTCAGCATAATACCACTGCTAAGTAGGCGCACTGTTCCCATTTCACCCAGGAAGCATGTAGGAAGCTGAGGAGAGATTCCTGTGGACAGTGTCTCAGCAGCAGAGCTTACTAGTAGACTCACATCTGCCTATTTTTATTAACGAAAACTTTCAGACAAGGAGAATTGGGTTTGGGATTTCAAGATGCTCTTTGTTATCTGCTGTCATTTCCAGTGTATCTAGAACTTCACAAGGATTTTAAAGGGTCACTTTTTTTCTCCTGAATATGATTTAATGCACAGAAAATGAATGTAGTCCCTCCAGAAGCAATAGTAAATATTCCATTTAAATTGCTTTTAAAGATTCCTTTCTTTTCCTTGAGTGTCCAAAATTCAAGAGAATAATCCTTTCTCAGAGTATTTACTTTCATCACAGTCTCAGATGTGGCACACTTTGAAAAGACTTCAGCATTCTTTATCCATATCACATTATTCTGTGATCTCATTGTTCTGCCTTTTCTGTTTCCTATTTAATTGAAGAACCTGGATGGTGTTCCTCTTCTTTGGCTTCATCCTGACTGCTCTTTAGGATCCCCATCATGATTCTCGTGTAATTCACTATCCCCTTCCTGGAAACCAAGTTGATTTTCTATTTACTCCAGATCAATCGTTCCAGATCCTCTGTCTATAGTGCATATAGTATATATTCCTGCCATGGATACCCTTTATCCTTACCCTCTTTCCATTTCATTAAAAATAATGAACAGATAAACACCATTATCTGTATTAGAATAAGACTTTTCTTATGACTTTTCTTATGATTTATGCAGGTTAATATTTTAAACCTTGGAAGTTTATAGTGACACATAGACATTAGTCAACTTTTCCACTATTGGTGGCTCTCTCCCTTTGTTCCTTTATTTCCTTGTTCCTTCCTCTCTTATTTATATATGTGCATATGTGCATATGTTTGTATATCCACATATGTATGTTTATTCATGCATCCATGTATGTATGTATGTATGTATGTACACATTTGGAAGAAGACATTGGTGTGTCTATTGCTTTCCACTTTATTTATTTAGAGAGGACCCTTTGCTGAACCCAGAACACACTGATCAGCTACCCCACCATCTAGTGAGGTTTAGAGTGCTACCTTACAGTTCTGGAACTACAGGCGCATGCACTCTGCCTTACTTTCCAGTGTGTACTGAGGATCCAACATGGGTGCTTATGTGACATGTACTATATTAACAGAGGTATTTACTCAAAACTTATCTCAAAAACTGTGTATATATATATATATATATATATATATATATATATATATAAAACATCTCTCTATGCACAAATATTAGATATTGATCAATGTAGTATTTGGTATTAGAAGATATTATCTCATTCATGTGGTGGCTAATAAAACCTAATTGCCTTTTTCACAAGAGTAAATATAAATAGGCATTTTGGTTCATTCTAACCTATGGTGGCTTTCTATTCCTATTAAGGTTAGCAGGACAGAGAGCTGTTGTTTCTTTAGGAGAGAATAGTAATTTTACTCAGTTGAGTACTAGAAATGTTCTCAGTAAGGCCTCTTTTATATTAATGACCTTCTTATTCTCATTGTGCAGTAACTAAGTAGGTCCCTCCATGCTGCTGTGGGGAAGATGATGTGTGGTTCATGGTTGTTGAGGGGGTGAACTGAGGGTGAGAATGACCAGGATCAACTTGGTAACTTCATTTGCATATGCTTGAATTTCGGAATGAGGTAAAACTCCTCCCCCACTCCTTCCTTCACTTGACATGGGTAGTCGTGATGAGGAATAACTGAATTGATCCATGTCATATTCTTAATACAGGGCCTGACCTATTAAATACTAAGTCGATATTAGCATTTCTCTTGATACCTAGATTTATGCTAAGTTGATCACTACTTGAATATAGAATTTAAATTGTTCAGAAAGTTACAGAACTCTCATTTGGCCCATAGTTTAAGGTTATTCTGTTGTCTGATTTCATGTTATAGACAATAGACATGTTTATGGATTTTTATCCTCAAGGAGTTTAATAATCTTTGAGAAATTGTTAGCTCTCCATACTATTATAATGGGTAAATTCATGCTTTATTTTGCATTTTAAAGGCAGACAATTGGCAGGATACTGTTTTCTTTAAAGGTAACTTTGAAAAAAATTTAAATAAATTTCAAACAACACTTACTGTGTTCCAAGGTCATTCTGAGGTTCAGTCCAAGTTATGAGAATCCCATATGTATATCTTTAATGAACAAACTAAACACATATTATTTGAGATTCCCATAACTTTGGAACATAAAAATAATTAGAATTACAAAAACTGGGTGACCTCTGGTTTTGAAATTCTCTTTTATGAGCGAGCTACTTTATCGGAGAGAGTCTGTATACAATACAGACTTTCCTGCTTAGAAAGAGGATGTTTCACCTAAGATCCAAATCATTCCTATCTCTACATTTCTAATGTACAGAAAGAGGAGACTATCTGGCCTGAATTTTAATTTATAGAAAGTGATTGCTTTCACTATATTCCTGTTTATACCTCACACATTTCTTTATTTTAGAGTGTCAAACTAGAAATAAAACAATGCTAATTCTCCACGAGTTTTTCCAAAACAGCCTCCAGTACTTGTTTACTAGAAATTGACAAATTTTCTATTGTGTACGCTCACTGACTGTATCTTTGACCCTTCCTTCTCCCTTGGTAAAGTAATTGAGATTTTGAGCTTTGCAAATGTACATCTTTCAAAACCTGATCTAAATAAATGTTGTGTAGCAGACTCACAGAATGTCCACACACAATAGGGAAGCAGTACTGGGAGATTGGTCTGTGAAGCAATGCTATGCTGGTGTTTAAGGCTAGAATGCATTCTTTCTAAGTCTCCTATAGTTCTAAATATAATGAAAGGTCATCATTTAAAAAAAAAATCTGCTTCTCCCAAAGCCTGTGGTAGCCCTCTTCAAATAAAATTGATAGTAATTTTGACAGCTTGTCACAGATCATTAGGAATCTCATGTCTCGACACTTTCTTCTCCACATTCCCAGTGCCAGTGGGTAGGAAGATGTCCCATTTATTCTTCAGTAACTATAGCCCTCTAGGGTGTGAATTTATTTTGGGATTGCTCACAACATTAGGAGAAAATGGTGTTTAAAAAAGTCCTTCTTCCCATTGGCAAATCCTTGCTCTTTTTTTATGGTAATGAGGTGATGCTGGAAAACCTACATGCAAGATAATCAATTTCTAAAACATGAGAGTGGAGAAAGAACCAAGATTTTTAATTTGCTAATTAATGGTAATTCGATTATAGTGTCTAAATTCCACTTGAGAATATATATCCCTGTGAAGTTGCTTAACTGATTGAACATGATTAAATTCTCCATGTAGATGTCATTGGCAACATTTCTACCTTAAAGTACAAGTGCCTTGTTAGTTATTTGTATTAAAATTGTACTCACTTTTGAAACAATTGGCCTTTGGTTTTATGCCAGTGAGGGATTATGCAAATATAGCTCTTGAGGCTTCATCCTGGCCATGAGGGAGGCGGTTGTCCAGCTGCTCGATTCCTGTTCATCTGGCTTTTCTCTTGGACTGAGTCCTAGAGTCCTACCTTAGAACAAAATCTTCTTCGTTTTAGTTTGGTGATTTTTATTATATTAACATAATTGTGTGTGTTGAGGTTTGCCCTCATGCTGTGATTCATGTGTGGCATCTTAGGAATCTTGAGGCAGTTGGTTCTCTCTTTCTACCATGTGGGTCCCAGAACTCTAATCAAGTCTTCAGGCCTAGTAGCCAGGCCCTCTCCATGCTGAGTCATCTTGCCATACCTAAACTTAGTCTTTTTGTTTTGTTTTTAGAACATTTGAATCTTTGCAGTTTAAAGTCTTGGTTCTCTTTTTCCTTCTAATTTATTATTTAAACAAGTATATTTGGCATTTGCTCTGTTTATCCTTAAAAAGGAAAACATTACTTTCAAAGATCTTGGTTGATTCTCTATATTTAGAAATATTAGATGATATTAATTTTTCTTTCATTGCTATGACAAAACACCTGAGAAAACAACTTAAAAGAGAAGAAGGCTTTATTCCAGCTCACAATGTGAGGATGTGGTCAATTATCATGCAAGAGGCATAGCAGGAGGAGCTTGAGGCAGCTTGTCTTGTGTCTACACTGAGGAAACAGGGAAATGTAGGTTGTGACCCACTAACTGTCTCCTTTCCCTCTATTATTCCCCCTGAGACCTGAGACCATGAGACTGCACCAACTATGTTCAGCATGGGTCTTCCCACCTTGGTGACACCTCTTTGAAAATTCTCTCACAGATACACCCAGAGGTGTCTTCCCTGGGAAATTATGAATCAAGTCATGTTGACAATGACGATTAGCTAAAAAGTCTTACCTTATGAGCATTGTTCCTGTGCATTATACAAGAGTCTTTCTTGGATTTGTTTTTCTGTATCCCTTTTTATAGTAGAGAACTTCAAGTGATTACACCTATGGCAATCATGTTCTTATCTTATTATAAACACAATGCTTTATAATTACTTGAAAATATTGGATAGATACTTTGACTCATATAAGATCTCATACTAAAATTTGTAGAATCAAAGTCACAGTAGTTGAAACCACATTAAAATCACTGCATCATTGTCTATATAATATATGCCAACATCCCTGGACCTAAAGTCATGGAGAACAGTTTGTTCAATTCTTTATGTTATATCCATTGTACTGACTACATTTATATTAAGTAAATTGAGAAAATGACCCCACTAGATGGCCTGTAAACAAGCCTGTGATGTTCTTTCATTCATAATGTAGGAGGGACTATCCCATTGTGGGTGGGGCCACTCCTGGCCTGCTGATTGTGATTGCTACAAAAACAAACAAACAAAAACTGCTGAGCAAGCAACAGGAAGCAAGGTACGAAGCAGCACTCCTCCACAGACCCTTTAGCTCCCGACTCCAGGTTCTTCCCTGTCTGATTTTTCTGCAGTGACTTCCTTTAATAATGGACTGTGATGTAGAAGTATAAGCTGAAATAAATCCTTTCCTTCCAAAGTTGTTTATAATGATGAGGTTTTATCACATAAATAGAATCCATAGATAAGGCAGCCAACTATATTTCAGAGATTCCACAAGGAATCTCTTTTATTTAAAGGTATTTAAAATATGTATTTAACATTATTGTATGTCTTGGCATTTCATCTCCTCTGGGTGATTCAAAATATGCTATTTTATAGACAATAAAACAAAATATCAGAACATTATTGCAACTTGAGGAATAATTATGTAGATTGCAAGGGAAGAAGTTGTTGAAAACTCAAACTGACTGGGAAGCTCTGGAATTAATTCACAACTTGCCATGGATATTTGAATAGCTTTGAAACACGATCAATTCACGATTCTCTCTAGAACTCATACATGCTGTAATTTCTGTTTGCTTAAGTAATGCTTCTAAAATAGAACCTGTTTTTTAATCCTCCTCCCTCCTTCCCTCCTGTTGCTTCTTTAGTCTATCCACCTGTCTCCATGCTTTTCTTCCTTTTCCCTTGTGTTCTTTATCATTAACAGATGTTTAGTGACTATATATTTATTGTATATTATGTAAATATATAATATATAATTTTTATTAGATTGAGACTGAGCCCCTCTGTTCCTACATTTCTAAGGGTCTTTTTAGTACATAGTTTTCCATATATATGTGAAATATATATCAATAGGTATCATTACAAACAGATGGCGAAAAAAGCTTTGCTCTATGATACTGCTCTGCAGAAGTCATGAGAAAGGAATGCTAGGAAGGGAGACGACCTGCCTGTGCCTCAGCTCCTGGTCAAAGGCTCAGGAGGAATATTTAGAAGAAAAGTTATATGAAACCCAGAGCAGCACGAAGGAATAGCTCGAAGGAGCAAAGAGGCGACAGATAATTTCAGATGACAGAATAATATATGTACATCTCTCATGTCAGTAAATGAACCTGGAGGGGTAGGAAGGCCAGATCATTAAGAACTTCACGCATCCTACTTGGAAAACAGGCTGTTTTTCTGGAGGGTATTACAAATTCAATTTAAGGATTATAAGGGAACTATTTACCTTAAAAATTACTGAGGCTGCAGCGTGTAAAATATCTAGAATGAAGGCTAAACTAAAGTCAGAAACTTCAATTTAGAAGGTTGTATTGTAAATTTCAGGAGAGAAGATTAATTCAGGAAAACATATGGACAGGAATTTGGATTGCAGGTCTAATTAATGGTTAGAGTGGGAACGTTTTGGCAGACAGAAACCTTCGTGAAGTCAAGTCTATAGGAAGGAGCAAAGATTTTTGTTTATGCACAGTGCAGCCATATTCATGCCTCCAAAGCACCCATTGAAATAGGGATGGCAGGAGGGCTTGCAGAAGCAGAGAAGTAAGGCTGAATTCATATGGGGACTCACGGAAATCAGATTTCATTGTTATGCACAGGAATATTCAGCTTATCTAGAGCCATTTACTTTTCAGATTGAGGCTAAGTCCCTCTGTTCGTACTTTCCTGAGGGTTTTATTTTCCTTTAAATACATGGCCCTTGAGGTTTTCAAGAATAGATCTTTATATTTCTACAGTTATGTTTTATTTATATATTAATATGACAGATTTCATTACATTTTAGTATTTTGATGATGCTATGTACTAGAATAAGACATCTTGGCTATATAATATCTATCCCTCAGAGCTGGGTTTCACACCCAAATTATCAGGCTCCCCTGTAGTAAGGAGACCAACAACCTGGTGCAAGGGTTGTGGGAAAGATGGTAGATACAGACTTGGCAGGGGAGATGCATTTTTAAAGAAATAGTAGCTTTTTAGAAAAGGTAAAAAAGATTTGGAATTATATTTTTGTATAATTTATTCATAAAGTGAGAATGCCTCAATTAATCTTATATAATTAAACTATTACAATCTCCCATTATACCATCAGAGTGGCCTTTCGATCATGCTCTATGAGATTAGGGGATTTATTTTTCACACCTGAAAGTGTCCATTTGTCATATCCTCCCTGTGGAAAGAAAGATAGAGATGACTGTGACTTTCATATACTCCTGCTGTTTTCTAAGAGGTCAACTCAATAACTGTAGGAGAAATCAACCTGGTGAGACAGTAGCAGCAGGTGGCTAAGTCAGCTTGATCAAAATGCAAAAGGGTGCATTATTGTCATTTGGGGCGACACTCAACTGTGACTAAGCCAACTGTTCTAATAATTTGAACTTGCGGGATACTTTTACAGTTGTGTAAAAGTGTAAGGTAAAAAATATAATATGCCATAAAAATATAAATGAACAACATGTGAAATAACCAACTTAGTGGGCTGAGAATTCTTCTCTTGGACATAAGTTGAAGGATCTGAAAGATCTAAGGTATTGCTCTTTAAGCCCTAAGTAGAGTAAAAATAATGTCTCTGGAAAGTGTTAGAACCACCATATGTACAGAGGAGAGTATGAGTCCCTGGATATTACATTTGACACCCAAAGAATACTATGCTTAACAGCTTCTTAGTTGACTTCATTGAGGAAGTCTATTTCTATTTTCTCCTTAAAGAATACCAAATAAATTTTCAAAATTACCTACAGCATTAGTTATAATATCATTTATTGAAAATATACATAGGTATAATGACACACACCTCTAATGCTAGCACTTGAGAGGAGGAGGCAAACCAAAACAGAGAAAATACTGTATTTGCTCAATCTCTCCTAGGTTTACTCGTGCTGACGTAATGTGGCCATAATTTACCTGGGCCATAATTGTTTCTGAATTGTTAGAAGTCCATAGTCATGATCTGATTCAACAGGAGTTCCTTCTGGGTCATAAAATAGTCCACTTATAGGGCCTTGAGATGGTGAGTGTTAATTTCCAAGTTGATTGTGTTTGGTTTTGGTTTTGGTTTTTTGTTTTTGTTTTTGGTTTGGTTTTGCATTGACTAAAAGGCAAGCTATTAAGAAATCTTGTGAAGGATTTTCTTAAGATATTTTACATGGGAAGTCGTACTCTAAAGGTGAGGAGCAGCTAACAGTGGCAACCTACATACAAGGGAATCAGAAGAAGGAAGCTTTGCTTTTTGCCTGTTTGCCTTCACTCCCACTGGCAAGTTCATCTACTGTTTCAGGCTCATTCCTTTGCTGGAATCAGAAACAGGTTTCATGAACCTTTAGATCTAGCCTGGCTCTCCAGATATCCTCCAAAACTTCACTGTAAGATGAGGACTGCTAAGGAATCCAGCCTAATGGAATGAACAGCTGCTAGATTCAAGGTTTCTTCTCTGTGATATTGTCATTTCAGACTATCAAGAAAATAATGTATAAACTATATATGCCCCTATAATATATGTCCATTCCCTCAATTCTATTTCCCTAGAGAAATATGACTAGTGTAATCATTTAAGTGATCTCTTTAAGGTTTTCTCTGCACTGAGTCAACAACTCAAGGAAACCAGTAACTTAAGTATGAAACTCAGCCAGATAGTGATGGCGCACACCTTTAATCCCAGCACTTGGGAGGCAGAGGCAGGTGGATTTCTGAGTTCCAGGCCAGTCTGTTCTACAGAGTGAGTTCCAGGACAGCCAGGACTGTACAGAGAAAGACTGTCTCTAAATAACTAAAATAAATACAATAATAATAATAATAATAATAATAATAATAAATATGAAACTCAGTACAATGTCATTAGTGATTTGAATATCAAACATAAGAGCTGTAACAGCCCAGTCATATAGTGATCTCAAAGTTAAATTCTAAGTCAGTGTAAGAGCTCAAGTCAGATACATATAAAAACAGCAAAGTAATATAATATACATGTTTGCAATTTGGATGAGAAGCCCTGTCAAAGTCTAGAAAGCCAAGGCATCAGAAAATAGACATTGATCCTGATTATATATATGATTTATATGCATTATATATGAGATTTAGATGAGTGATATATATATATACATATATATGATAGATTATTACTTAAAGCCACATATTTTGAGAATAAAACACAATGAACTTATATCATAATTCTGCAAGATAATTACATATGATTTTGAACAATTTTTAATTTTTTCTAATGCTCATACCTACAGTCAGCAAAAGTATTTATTCAAATGAGATAATAGATTTATGCACTTAATAATGTACTTGGGAAGAGTTCCGGTCCTAAAAACATGTAAGACAATATTGGGCTATTGTTGGGCATGGCTATCCTCTGCTATCACTTGAAGGACATTGGTTGTGGATATGAGGGTGGCCCTGCACTATGCTCAGAGCTCTGGCCACTGGGCAAGGAGGGTGTAGGAAACAAGAGTGTCCTTGACTTGGTCGGTAGGTAGCTTGAGTTGGTGGCCACTGTGGCTGGGGACACTGTGAGGCCATCAAGCGGGAGACTAGAAGCATGGCTCTTTAGGAGAAGATCTGCCCTGTTGTTCCAGCATGGTGAGTTCACATGAGAAGAGGTAGTCCAAGGGTTTTGGTGTTTATTGTAGAGAAGTAGAGAGAGGGAGAAAGTAGAAACGTAGAAGCTGGCCATGGTCACTTGGAGAAAGGTGAAAGGGGATGGGAAGAGAGGGGTGGTAAGGAGTCAAGGGACAAGAAAGTAAGAGAGTGAAAGGGAGGGAGGGGGCAAGCATCCCCTTTTATAGTGGGCCAGCTTGCCTGGCTGTTGCCAGGTAATTGTTGGGAGTGGCATCTCTGGTTGTTGCCAGATGACTGTGGAGGTTAAGTCCAGCCAGAAAGCTAGGGGCTTGGGGCATGGCCCTACGTGACTGATGGCCATAGAACTATGGAATTGAGGGTCTCATGTCAGAAGCCTGATGTCTAGGAGCCTGGCCAATGGGTCCCTCCCTTGTAGATTATCTACTGTATCTCAGGAGGCTAAGCCTCGTTCAACCAGAACACAGATTGCCTTTCACAGTCCCACAGGTATATATATATATATATATATATATATATATATATATATATATATATATATATATATATATATAATCTTTTTATTATCATTAATATGATCCCCAAAGAAAATGGATTTTGAAGTCAATATGCAAATAAAATTTACTATGATAATATAAAATATCTTCAGTATCTTCAAAATCAATAAAATTCATGCACAGTGTAAGATGAAAGAGCTCATTTTACTTTCTCTTTCTATGAGTGCATTTGTAGAGTGGGTAGCAGATAAAACATTATCTTTACACTCAGGACTGGTTTGTGATGTTGTCAAATATCATTGCTGTGTATGGATATATATATATATATATATATTGGATATGTGTAGGAATATATATATGCACTGTTGGATATGATATATATATATATATATATATATATATATATATATATATATATATATATATATATATATATTCACTGTTGGAAATGATAATCAATTCCTCACAGGAACTTTGAAGCTGAGTAAATGATCAAATAAAGGGACACTCTCCAAAAAGGTAGCAATGTGATCATGAAAAAGAAATGTAATTTATGTAAAATAAACATTTTGTAATTTTTCCTGTATTTTGTAATTTAGGGTTTATGTACTTTTATTCTTTGCTTTGTGTTCCTAGTATAATGTAATAACACTCAAGAATTAAAAATAAGACTAGAATATTAGACCTATCTGATATGTTTAAGAACAACTATTTTTAGTTCCTTAGTGGTACTTAGATGTAAGTTTGTTGCCCCATATTGATTTTTCCTCTTATTTTAAAAGTTAATCACTTCTGAGTAAAACGCAGCAACCCTCTTAATGTCCAGTATTTGTGAACTAGTTAAAGGTCAGAGTGGAAGACATGCTAATGATACCCACACTTTTGTTTAAAAATTCCTTTGTTAGCCATGCAATTGCACCCTTAAGGTATAAATACACATTGTGACCTAAAAATAAAAGACAAAAGACAAAAAACAAAAATACAAAACAAAACAAAATAAAACAACAACAATAAAAAATCAAATCTAATTCTATCAGGACATGAATTTGTGGCTGGTATTCATATAAAAAATTAATTCTTGGGGCTCCAGACAGGGCTCAGTGGTGAGGCGCACTTGCTCTTCATGAGGACCTGTTTGTTTCCTAAGCCCACAGGGTGACTCACAAGTTTACATGACTCCAGGGTATCTAACACCCTTTTGCAACCTTATAAATCAGGTCTGCATGTGCTACATATACATACAATACAGGAGGCAAAACACTCACACTCATAAAATAAATAAATAAATATTAGACATTTAAATAATGGTTCTTAAGATATGTATACATTATATTCTATGAATTTATATGTCAAGTGCAGAAAAGTATTACTCTGATACAAAAGCATAGGAAATCTAATGTTGATATAGTGTTTATAAAATGTTTTTTCATTCATCTTATTGAAATATTTTTGAAGAACTACAATTTTTACTATCTCTAGAAAGATGCTAATGGCCTATAAGTTCTTTAATATATTTATAAAATATAAAGCAACATAGTAAATGTGCATGGAAGAGAAGAAACAGATGTTACATCACCAGGTATAAGTTTTCATTCTCACAGTTAATCTTCAGCAAATATTTAAAAAGGAAAATGGTATAGTTAGAAAGTTAGAAATTCAATAGGCAGTGTCATGGGCTTGTGTGTCCACAAATTCATTCATTGACCAGTTAACCCTGATATTTAAAAATGTGACAGTATCTGTT
Source organism: Apodemus sylvaticus (assembly GCF_947179515.1). Classification (NCBI taxonomy): domain Eukaryota; kingdom Metazoa; phylum Chordata; class Mammalia; order Rodentia; family Muridae; genus Apodemus; species Apodemus sylvaticus. The sequence goes on along the minus strand of NC_067473.1, from coordinate 14,504,310 downwards.
ATAGGGTCTCTAAAGAAGTAGTAAAGACTTTGAAATGAGTAAGTGCCCCCATCCCTCAACTGTGAGCCATGCCTAATTACAGAAGGTGGTCTCTACTGGTTCTATCTGCCCTTCACTATGCATTTCTGCCAAAGTTCTGGGTCCTGGGAGCCTCTCCCTTCCCTGGCATCTGGGAAGCAAGTTCCTGTCAAAGGAAAGACAAGGACAAAATGTAGAGACTGAAGGAAGGACCATCTAGTGACAGCCCCACCTGGGGATTCATCCTGTCTGCAGACACCAAACCCCTACACTGTTGTTCCCAAGAGGCACTTGCTGACAGGAACCAGTTGTGGCTGTTCTCTGGGAGTTTCTGCCAGCACCTGACCTTGCATCCAGCCATCCCAGTGGCAGAAGGACTTGGGAGAGCGGAGGAGGATTGCAACCCCATAGGAAGAACAATGTTTCCTGGCTGGACCACCCAGTGCTCCCAGGGACTAGATCACCAACCAAGGAGTGTACAGGGAGGGATCTATGGCACCAGATACAGAGGTAGCAGAGGATGGCCTTGTCTGATGTCAGTGAGAGGGGAGAGCTTTGATGTAGAGGGATGCTGGAGCATTGGGGCAGAAGTGGGTGGGTGGGTGGGTGTGGGAGCACCCTCATAGAGGCAAAGGGAAGGGGGAAAGGGTGGATGGGATGGGGGATTGTGGAGGGGTAAATAAATGAAATGATTAATAAAAAAACTTAAAAAGAAAAGAAAAAAGAAGAAAATAAGAAATACTAATATAAATGGGTTAGAAGTTTCATTTTACACCTATCATTGTATTTTAGCTGAAGCCATGTTAAATAAGTAATTTCTTCTAAAAATGTACATTTCCAGTTAGGCTGAATGTCTTCTTACCTACTGCTCTCAACAAACTATAGTCCACATAATAATATGACAGTTTGTATATTTAACACCAAATCAATATATATTAAATAATTTCTAGGTCCTTTCATATGTGATATATTTATATATCAAGTGCAGGGTTCCAAATCATAAATTACTTCAACAATTTTTCTCTACTTTGCAGAAACAAGTTTTGTTTATTTTCTTTATTATATAATCTATGTTTTCTCATGTACAGCAAGTTTGTGCATACAAAAGAAAAATTAAGCTAAAATGCATCTCCATCTTCCTCCTTTTCTGCTCCTATGAGGTTTCTTTTGTATATCAAGAAAGAAGAACTAAAACTGTAAATTATCATCCTGAGACTTGATATACCCCAGAATGCAGGAATTCTGGCGTGTCAGCTGGAAATGAAAATTGGGGGCAACACAAATGGAGCCACGGAGAGTTCAGAAAACAGCATCTCTCTAGCCTGCTACCTTCACACTTACGTAACTGTGAAGTTGCTGTGTATGTTGGAAATGCAGTCTTCAGGGAGGTCCACACCTTGTTTGATTTTAAAAGAGCAATATCACCAAATATCCAGCATACTCTATATTCTCTGACAAGTAAATTTAATTCAAAATAACATCCCTTCAAACCAGCTCACTCACCGAGTATACAAAATAAGCTAAAATTAAGAAAGAAGTAATCTGAGAGAGCAGTGTCTGGCGGAGTCGGGTAGCTGTTTCCCAGCTTTTAGTGTGCTCTCACTATTCCAAACCTTCCTGCAGCTCCTGAATCGCATCTGGGGAGCATGATCACACACCCCAAAGCGCTCACCTCCAAATAGGCCCAAGTTAATGTACATGTCTCTCATTTTTATGACAATTTTATTTTTGCTCACTTGTTTATGTATGTATGTATGTATGTATGTATGTATGTATGTATGTATGTATCTGTGTGCCTGCCTGTGCATGTGTCTTCTATGTGTGTGAGGGCGCCCATTTGGACCAGAAGAAGGCGTTGGATGAGCCATCAGCTGGAGTCAACAGACGTGGGTACTGGGAACTCAGATTCTATGGAAAAGCAGCAAGTGCTTTAAACTGAACAATCTCCAGCACCAATTTCTCTCAATTTTTTATGCAATGTAAAATAACTTTAAGAGACTACAAGGTTTATTTTTTCAAGGCATAATTGATTTGAGGTTACAATTTTACAAGTACATTCAATATGCATTTACAAATGCAGTAAGTGAGCCCCATGCTGTTATTCATTATTATACAAGAATATGAAGAAACTTCAAAATATAGTGTTTATAATTTGTTTTAATAAATATATAAATATGGCAAATCACACTAATACTTTTAAACTTCTTTGGAAGTGATGACAAATACTTTGCTTAATATCCTTGAAAAGCAGAGTTCAAATGTGCTGGAGAATTTGCATTTGAACCTAATAGCTCTAGTAGGTTTCATTTCTCCTTTGAATTCTTTCCTGTCTATACTTAAAAAGTAAATGTTCCTTGAATCCCTAGCAGGTGACTAGGGATTACCTTACTCAGGAACTGTTTCTTATTAAATTTACTGCTAGCTAGTGCTAAGTATATGCTTAGCACTTTATAGGTTATTATTAGTTTGGGGTCTTTACAAAATATTATTATGGAAGTAAAATTAAAACTATTATCAAAAGGTTAAGCTTAATATCTTTGTAGCATTTTTAATATAAAAATGGACATTTTATTAAATATAATGATCTTTTGTGCTCCTGTCTGCTCCATTTCTGTAGGGGCTACATGTCTAGAATGATTTTTATACCTTGGGCTAAAATTATAAAAGGAAAAATATTCAAACCTATAATTACATTGTTGTTATTTTAAACTTTTATGTTTGAAAAAATAAGGCAGTTTTAACATACAGTCTTTGACATACCATTGTGTATTGGAAAGAAGTGCAACACGGAGTCTTTCACAGCAGTTATTCAGAGTAGCCAAAAGTTGCAAACTCATTTCAGAGGTGCACTTTCTAATTCTCCGTGCTTACTTGGCAAACAGTACAATCCTTCATTGTCAGTTGCTTATGGTTGTAAGGTACAATGTGATGTTTTGATGTAAGTTTACATAGTAGAATGATTACATTTGCTGCTAGTGTTTGTTTCTCCACTGAGCTTGTGGTAGGCAATAGAAGTGTGTTTAGCAGACGCCATGTGTGGTGGTAGGAGATATGGAATGTAGGCAGGGTGTAAAGGGCTCAATGCAGTTCGTCAGCTATAATAAGCTGTAGAAGTCTCTGTGAACTGTGGTCACTGCATAGTGACCATAGCTGATACTGTATTATAGACTTCACAGTTGCTGAAACAGCAGACTTTAAAATCATTTATTTCATCATAAGTTTTCTTCAACATAAAATTTTCAAGTGGTGTAAATAGGTTGAAGAGATAAGAATACTAAGCAAATAAAAATATTTTTCAATATTTTTCACTTGCTGTGATTAGTGTAGCTTTATGGAATTTACATCAAAATTATATACATATATATGGCCTACAGGCTCCCTTAATAGATACTATATAGTCTCAGTATAGATTTTTTTTCAGAAATACATATAATGACTACCTTTGAGAGAATAAATGTTATCATTAATAATTTACAAAATCCCTAATAGTTTACTTATATTGAATAGCATGACTCTGAGTGTCAGTAAAATGTGGATAAGGTCAAAAAATATTGTTTTATTGGTTAAAGACATGGATGTTTGTTGGTGCCATAAATAGGAACTAAAAATAAATAGAAAATCATTGACAGCCATTACATCACAATTCATCTTTCATTACCTAAGCTTTTACTCCCGGTACAACTTTGCAAACCTTCACAACCAAGAGTTAATCGTCACTTATGCATTTATTTACTAATTGTTTGTGTGTAGAGTGTGCAATGTGAACACATACTCACGTGTGTGTGTGTGTGTGTGTGTGTGTGTGTGTGTGTGTGTGTAGGCCCATGGTAGATTTTAGATATTTTCTTGGGCCACTTTCCACTTTTACTTTTTAAGAATTATTTTAAATCTTAAAAAGTAAAATCATTTGTGTGTTTGTGTGTTGCTCTGTGTAAGTGTATGCTGCATGTTTGCCAGTGTCTTTGGAGGTGTGTGTGTGTGTGTGTGTGTGTGTGAGAGAGAGAGAGAGAGAGAGAGAGAGAGAGAGAGAGAGAGAGAGAGACGTTTGCCAGTGCCTTTGGAGGTGTGTGTATGTGTGTTTGTGTGTGTGTGTGTGTATGTCACATGTTTGCCAGTGCCTGTGGAGGACAGAAGACTGTGATCCCATGGAGATGTGGGCTGCCTGATTTGAGTGTGGGGAGCTGCTGTGAGGTCCTTAGGGAGAGCAGCCAATGCTCTTAACCACTGAACTACCTCCCAAGCCTCTCTGCCTTTCTCTTTGATGGCAGAGTCTTTGCCTGAACCTCACCACCTAGCATAGCAGTTGGCCAATGAGTTTCACCCTTCCAGCCATTTTAAATGCACTGATTGAAATGCCCAGGTTTTTCCCTATGATTTGGCCATGTAAACTAAGGTCTTTTAGTTTCTGGGGCAAGGACTTTACTGCCTTCTATTTCATAGCTCAAGGATTGATTTTTCATCTTTTTAAACAATAATCTCCCAAATTATGAAACACCCATTCTATCAACCCTAGCCCCATATACCCTTAAATATTTGCTGTATAGTTTTGGCTATGCTATGTTTTCGCTATGGCAAAATTGGACATAACACATAACTTCCCTATTATACTTACTTACTAAAATGTAAAGTTATGGCTTACAATTCTGGAAATCATTTTGAAAGTTATTTTTATTATTTTAAATATGAGGTGTTTGTATGTATATGTGTGGTGTGTGTGTGTGTGTGTGTGTGTGTGTGTGTGAGAGAGAGAGAGAGAGAGAGAGAGAGAGAGAGAGAGAGAAGAGAGAGAGAGAGAGACCCATGTGGATATTTGTATGTATACTTTTTTATATATATTCTTGGTTAAAACAAAATCCATCTGGTTAAAGGAGGGAAACCACAGAAAGGCCCCGAGTTCGGCTTCTGGTGAGGCATAATAAGGAGCTCCAAAGATCTGTCAGTCGGTGATGCTGACAGTAAAAATAAAAACACCCCCCAAAACAAAAACAACTGTGACACCCAAAAATGGCCCTGGGACATCTAGCAAATGGAGAATAGGCTTTTTTTTCCTTTCTTTTTTTTTCTTTTAGAATTCTGCTAAATTTTATAAGACTTGAAAAAGTCGGCAACATTTGAATCGAGACCTTCTGAATTTCCTCCCCAATCTTGCTAACAGCAACTGCATTCTCTAGTAGACAGCCCCACAGCATGAGGCTTCTCTTCCTAGTCAGGAGTCTCTCCTTCTGGAAGAGGGAGAACCTCTGCTCTATCATTTCTCAGTCTGCCTCCAGCTAACTATTCCTGAATTTAGAGTGAGTATCTTTTGAGTTCAGATTGAGCTGATGGAGGCCGCTGGTTGTTTTGTTTCGCTCAGGAGACACATCATTTATCTTAGACATATTTTATTAAGAATATTAACCTATAATGAAAATTTTAGAGCACAGGGCACCACATTAGACAGTCTGGATCACGTGTCTCAACGTGTCCATCCATGGATGAGCAGTGAAGGTGGGCTAACGAAGAACTACTTAATGTGGCTTCACCAGAAAGGGAAGGGCGAACAGAAGCTAAAAACACAAGCACCACTTCAGGAACCCAAAATTCATCTTCCAGGAGATACAGAGGAGGGCAACCCTGTAGGAGGATCAGCAGTCTCAAGTAACCTGGACCCCTGAGATCCCTCAGATACTGGAACACCAACCAGACAGCATATACCAGCTTCTATGAGGCCCCTAACACTTACACAGCAGAGGACTGCTGCGTCTAGGTTTAGTCAGAGAAGATGCACCTAACCCTCAAGAGACTGGAGGCCCTAGGGAGTTTAGAGGTCAGGGGAGGTGGGGATGTGGGTGTGGGGACATCCTCATAGAGACAGGGGGCAGTGAGGAGGTATAGGATGTGGAACAGTAGAAGGGTAGAATGGGAGGAGAATAAAATCTGGAGTTTAGAAGAAAGGAAGAAAGGAAAAAAGGATGAAAGAAAGAAAGAAAGAAAGAAAGAAAGAAAGAAAGAAAGAAAGAAAGAAAGAAAGAAAGAAAGAAAGAAAGAAAGAAAGAAAGAAAGAAAGAAGGAAGGAAGGAAGGAAGGAAGGAAGAAAGGAAGAAAGAGAAAGAAGGAAAGAAGGAAGGAAGAGAGAGATAGAACGAAGGAAGGAAAAGAGAAAGAAGGAAGGAAGGAAGAGAAAAAAGGAAGGAAGGAAGGTAGGAAGGAAGGAAGGAAGGGAAAGGGGGACACTGAAAGATTACTGCATAGCCTAGAAGAAATAGTAGATTTATCCCCATACTGTGATTAAATATTATAAAGAAGCAGCTAATGGAGTAAATATTTTCCTCTCATGGCTCCTTGAGTCTCAGTTCATCTGGCAGAGCAGTGCAATGGTGGAAGCCGTGACAATGGTAGAGCCTTCAAGAACACGGTCCCACGTCCTTCAACAAGACTCCATGTTGTGCAGCTCTACAACCTTCTAAAAGCTTATTCAGAGTTTCAGTCCACCAACAGATTAAACTATTCATCGTGTCCTAGCTCTCCCATTTTGTGTCTGGTAGTGTCCTCAGAGACACACTCAGACTTAGTCTTAAGGGTATGCCCCAAACCAACCAATTGAAAAAGAAGTTTGACTATGACAGGGGCTTGCATAGCTAGCAGAGCAGGAAATGTGGGCTAGGAGCTGATCTAGTTGAGCACACAGGATCACCAAGCTGGCCTTACTGGAGATAAGAAAGCTGTTCAGGTTAGCTTCAGACTCCCCTTCCAAGATTTTTTCTGCTTCAAACTCATTCTTCCTGATTTCAATGGTGGCTATAGGAAGATACAAATAACTCCTGAAAAGGCAGAAGGAGAACAAGAAATGAACTTACAGGCAAGATAGAGTCAGAGGATCAAAATTGTTTTAATTCAGTTACCTGGATCATAGGGAACCTGAGGCTGTTGCCATCCATGTTCACCCAGGGATCAGGAGTGTGGAAGGGGTCATGTGCTACCCACATCATTTGCATTGTTGCTTCCTTGAGGACCAGGCCATGACCATGATTCTCTCTGAGGAAAAGTGCTAGTCCTTCCCTCAAGTGGCAAACTGCAAATTTGAAGCCTGCAAGGAAACGGCGTCAATAGCTGATAGAGACATTCTAGGCTAAGGACACATTTTGAAAAATAGAAGTTATAATGAGAGGCAATTTAGGGATGATGGATAGACTCATCAGGGACATGAACTGAACTGGAGGTCAGCTGGTCTGCTAGAGAGAAATGAAAGAAAAAGGCAGCTGGGAGGAACCCCTGCTGTGAACTGGAAAATTATCTAAAGTGAGAAGCTCAAATTAGAATAGCTTAAACTGAGAAGTAGTTTATGCTATGCCCAATGAATTCTTGAAAATGGGAGAAGAATCAGCTGCTGTTAGTGGAAGTAAACATCTGGTGGAATCCTGAAGGAAATAAAAGGACCCAAACCTCTGTCATTCCAGGAAGGTTATTTTAGTACCCAGGTAGTATTAGATGTGCCCCACTCTAGGATGGCAAATGAGTAACTTCAGTAACATGAGCTTTTCAGTCACTAAATATGTCAATGATAATGTGGTGATATGGAGAAGGAGAATATGAAGTATATCTAGCTAAGTTGTTCAGTTTCCAGTAATGAATTTTAAGCCTTGAAATAAACAACAACAAAAATCCAAGAAAGCATGACTAGTAGCAGGTGACAATCTTCTGAAAAGAAATTTCTAAGAAACCCACTAAAAGCTATTGGAAGTAATAAGTTCAGCAGGGCTGCAGAGTGATGATCAATATAAAAATCCATTATATTTGTCTGCACTTATAGCGCATATTAGAAAAAATGATATTAAAGCAATCCTATTTATAGTACCATTAAAAGAGCAAAATAGAACTTGGAAGAAATGCCAAGCTAATTCTTAAACTACTAAACATTGTGGGATGGCTTTTAAGACCTAAATAAGTGGCCAACTGTATACATTAATGGAAAAATATTTGTATTATTAAAGTTGAAGCATTCCCAAAATTCTTCTGCAGGATTAATTCAACACCTACTAGAATGCTAACTGGCTCATGTAGAAATACATATGAATCCTAAGATTCATATGAAATTACAAGTGACTGCAGGGCAGTGGTGGCACACACCTTTAATCCCAACACTTTGGAGGCAAAGGCAGGTAGATTTCTGAGTTCGAGGCCAGCCTGGTCTACAGAGTGAGTTCCAGGGTAGCCAGGGCTATACAGAGAAACCCTGTCTCAAAAAACCAAAAAAAAAGAAAAAAAATTGACAAATCATATCTAAATGAAAAAGAAGAAAAGTAGAAGATTCCCACATCTTCATTTAAAGCTTAATGCAAAGTAACCATACTCAATATAATATGATGAAATATAGAGTAAACATATTGATATTTAATTATAGAGTACAAAATTAAACTCACATACGTGTAGCCAACTGACACTTGACAGGAGTGCCAGGACAGTTAACAGGACATACACTTTAAAAAATGTAGTGAAATACATGTACACCTACATGAGAAGAAAGAAATTGGAACTTCATATGTTCAGGAGACAACAGGTGTTGGAGAGGGTGTTGAGAAAGAGGAACACTCCTCCACTGCTGGTGGGGTTGCAAATTGGTACAACCACTCTGGAAATCAGTCTGGCAGTTCCTCCGAAAACTGGGCACCTCACTTCCAGAAGATCCTGCTATACCACTCCTGGGCATATACCCAGAGGATTCCCCACCATGTAATAAGGATACATACTCTACTATGTTCATAGCAGCCCTATTTATAATTGCCAGATGCTGGAAAGAACCCAGGTATCCCTCAACAGAAGAGTGGATGCAAAAAATGTGGTATATCTACACAATGGAGTACTATTCAGCCATTAGAAACAATGAATTCATGAAATTCTTAGGCAAATGGATGGAGCTAGAGAACATCATACTAAGTGAGGTAACCCTGACTCAAAAGGTGAATCATGGTATGCACTCACTAATAAGTGGATATTAACCTAGAAAACTGGAATACCCAAAACATAATCCACACATCAAATGAGGTACAAGAAGAAAGGAAGAGTGACCCCCTGTTCTGGAAAGACTCAGTGAAGCAGTATTCGGCAAAACCAGAACGAGGAAGTGGGAAGGGGTGGGTGGGAGGGCAGGGGGAGAGAAGGGGGCTTACAGGACTTTCGGGGAGTGGGGGGTTAGAAAATGGGAAATCATTTGAAATGTAAATAAAAAATATATCGAATAAAAAAAAAGAAAAAAAGAAAAAAAAAGATAATACTCATATTGGGCAAAATCCTTGGGAAGAAGTAAGTATCAAAAGGGAAAATACAAGTAGGACTTTTGCAATGGGTTTTGGCTATGTCTCCTTATTCACAAGCAAAAAATGAAAAGTAAGTAAAAGTTCATGAAAATGAAAAATACAGCAACACAAATGACACCAAGAGACACCCACAGCATGAAATTACTGAGACATTCGCGTGTACACTGCAAGCTAACTCTTACAAATGAGTAAGAGGAAAAGTTTTAAAGAAAAGAACAGGGATATAGTCATTCCTCCAAAGAAAAATACACATTAGCATATTTCATATGCTCAGCATCAGAGCTCATTTATATGAACTACATAAACAAAACCCAGAGAGTGGTAATGCTTTACTAGAACTTGAATGCCTGGAGTTAAAGTTTCAGAAAAGAATGGTGTTCCTAGAGGTCTAGAATAATTGGACAGTTCTCTAATACACTGCTCTTGTGAAACTGTTGTAGAAGGGCCTGGCAGTTCCTCAAATGATTAAGCAAAGAATTACCTATGAGTTAGCCATCTATAACCGAGAGAAATTAAAGTATATGTTCATAATACTTATAAAAATATTGGTAGCAATGCAAATCATGTTAGCTAAAAGGAAATGGGTGATATGATCATGTGACAGAGTGTTAGTCACATATAAAAAGGAATGAACATTCTTATATATGAGAAAACCCAAATAAACTTTACAACTTAGTTGCATAAACACAGCTTGCAACAGAAGATCATGTTATGTTACCAAGTTACAGGAAATTCCCCATATTGTTAAATATCGTTAAGTATAAAATAATTAAGTATTTGCTTAGAAATGAGACAAGAGGCAAGAAACTAAATAAGTTAGAGAATGAAAAATGATGTGAAGTTTATTATTGCAGTGATTAAATTATTCTAAAATTAAGGGAATATCTAGATATATCTAGATGTACTTACCATGATTAGATAATACTATTTTAAGTGGGTATATTTTGGCAGATAAATTATGTCTCAATACAGATGCTGTATAAAATAATAAAGACACCTTCCTATACCTATGTATTCAGGTAGCAAGAAATTTACTCGATATTTGATCCGTAAGTTAGAATGTTGATAAACCAATACTATTTGGAAGTTGCTAGTGTGCACTTTAAGCCACTATTTTCCTTTTTAAAAAAATTAACATTTGATATTGGATAATAATTGATGTTCTAATCCCTAGGAAAGGCTGTGTGCCCCACTGTTAGCATTCCTTTGTTTCTTATACTTCTTTGTGTAGGGCTGAGACTCCATGAGCTTTCTACCAGTGACATCCATGGTGCCACATCTGTTGGGAAAGTCTTTGTTCAGGTAATGTGTAAGCAGCCATGTTGATGTAACTTATGGCACTTCTAGGACTCATAGTCTCACAGCAAACTTTCCATTCCTCTCTTTGGCTCTTATATTGTTTCTGTTCCCTCTTTCACAATGCCTCTTCAGTCTATGTGTAAGAATTATACTCTGTATGTTTTAGGAGAAAGAATATTATTTTCACATTAAAAAGTACATTGATAGATTGAAATGTCTCATGGTAATTTATAAATATGTACAAATACTGTGTTTCAATTTCAAAAATAGTTCTGAAACTCTCACACTTAATTTATCTTGGTTCACAACTTTAAATGGTTAACACATAGTAGAAATCAGATGGTGGATAAATCCTACTTTGACATAAGATGAATTTTATGATATTTTCAAGGATACTCTACAAATGAATGTGAATTGTTGTAGAGTAGAGAACATTATCTAAGTAAAAAAAATCACTACAGTGTTACTAGCAAGTGTTAATCTTAGAAAATATAAGCTTAGCATTGCTAGGAATTCAGTTTTTATAGAAAAGGCATGATAAGAGATTTTTATTTCTAGAGTTGTGAAAACTTGGGTAAGTTATTCCAACCAATTATAGTCTTTAAGAACAAAAAGCGGAATACTGTGGGGTCCAGTAAAGAGAAGGGCCAGAGGTCACTCCTGTGGCCAAGAGACTGTCATCCAAAGGCCAGCATGTCAATTGTACTCTTAAAGTAAAACTGTTGGATGTTTCAATTACAGATACTTTCTTTCTATGTCTTACTAAGTTCTCATGGATTTTACTTAAGAAAGAGAAGAAAAATCAATTGCCTGTTCTACTTCAAGGAACAGGTGAAGTATTTAATATTCATCTTACATCCCATGCCTCTCTTCACTTGGCATTTAACTTGATATTTAGACAAAAACCACATTTTTTTAATCTTCACTTTACATTTATCTACCAGACATGGATGGGAGTGAAAATATTATACATGTTCATGAAAATAAAAATTACTAACATCAAACATTTAATGATAATAACAGGGGATGTTTCTAAGGTACTTGGATTAAACAGAGAACACAGCACAAATTAATAATTGGACAAAATGCATATAATGAATGATTCAGGCAGTTAATTCACTCTAGTTCTAAGGTAAATTTAAACTATCCCATATTCCTTCTTGATAATGGTTACTTAGTTTTCTCTCATTACAATAAATACGTGTAAATAAAGAAAAAACCCTCTCATATCAACTACTATACTTTATACATCCAGCGAGTATAATTTCCAGAGACACATGTAATGAATTTTAGGATAGCTAGTACTATTTGTCTTCATTATGCCACTCATGACCCCTGGGATTTCTGTGTAATGAACTCTTAATAGCCATGAGTCACTGCAAATAAGAAATACAGTATCAAGGTGGGAATGATAATTGATGTATGATAAACATATCTAACAGTAGAGTTCTAAGATTAACAATTAGAAAGTGAAAGGCAATGCACCAGAAAGAATAAAAATCCTTCTGAAAATATAAGATACAAATATTTACGTGTGGATATAAAGTGGACATGGATTAGGCATTTCAACTAATGGCAAAATGAGTAGATGTTGTTACTGTGTAAATATATTTACTTGGAATATAAATTTAGGGTAACAGCACAGTATATTTATAAATATACAAAAGGTGAAACGTAGTAAAATGTAGATTTAAAACTAGAATCATTTATACAATTTGATAATTAATATTAATCCATATTAAACACTTACTAGTTTTTAGCAACTGTTTTGCATCTTTAATGTTTTTTCAAAAAATAATTTCTTCAAAGTTAAGCAAAGTTAGAGATTACCTAGACATCTAAAGTGGTACATCCAAATTTCAAAGCCTCCCAAATCTTTCCTTATAATATTTAGGGGCACCTGAACACTTCTTTGTTAGGCAGATACTAATTACCCCTATATATTTCATGTCTAATATTACCTCATACAGACTACTGCACTAATATAACACTAAAAATTTTAGCTTTATACCTTCAAAACTTAGAGAAATTTGAAAATGTCTCAGAATGAAAACTATTTGTTTCCTTATGAATGTACATGCATTAGACTTTATGTAGAATTGATTAGATGTTAGTGAATCACAGTTTAAGTATTTGATTATAGTAGAAAAGTACCTTGGTGAAGACAAACTTCACCCACTGGACTTTAAGGCATTAAGTTTAAACAGTACAAAGCCAGAGTTCAGATGTTAATATGCTCTCAGTTCTCCAGATCACTATGGGCAACTTATTAAGCATCCATGCCCACTTTATTCTGAGCAGTGACAGGTCATCCTTCCATGGAAATTGCAGGATAGAGCTAAGGGCATGTATGTGGGGCAGTGAGTTGCACATAGGCAGCCTGGTTCCTGGTCAAGGTCAGGCTTAGAGACCTGGCAGGTACCTGTCACCTGGAAAGGGATGTCAGGTGTTCAGCCATGCCCCTTGGACCTCTGGCTCCTGTCCCAGTTACAGCCTTCCACATTGCCGCCCCACCTGCAGAGAGGTCTGTGGCCATCAGCCACATAGGAGCAGCACCGAGCCCATCCAAAAGCAAATAAGGTTTCCCCAAGCTCTAAGACCAAGCCAATCAGAAGTATCTGCTGTCAGATACTGACCCACCCCAAAACTGTATATAAGAATCCTATCCAGATTAAAGGTCTATCAATAGAAATGCTTTGTGACCCAAGCATATCATGCCTGGGAATACACACACACACACACACACACACACACACACACACACACACACACACCAAGGTCCACACCCCAGACATATCTGTGCTTCCATGTTATTCATATAGTAACCACAAAAGCGTCAAAAAGTAATGAATGTGTCACTTGACCAAGAAATAAACAGATGAAGAAAATGTACATTTCTTCAATGGAACTTGATTTAGTTGGATAAGACAATGAAACTAGATATGCAACTCAATATGAAAACTATGAAACAAAATATGAAACTAAACAGGCCCTGTGTATGTTATGGTGTTATATTTGATAAGTGAGACTAAAAAGACAAATATCTCATGCTCTCTCTAACATGCAGGAGTTGTGTGGAATTACTTTAAAGGCATGGTAGTAGAAGCAGGAGGATTATTTGGGACAGTAAGGGGGCCAATCAGAGGTGAAGGGGCTATGAGAGGTCAATTGGAGTTGAATGTGATCAAGAACATTACCTATGCATATAAAAGACTCTCACAATAAAACCCACTATTTTGTGTACTTAGTGTTTGTTAAAAATATATGAATAATACAAAATTTATGAGCTCTTTTGGAAGTCAAGAAACTCATAAGATAGGTTTTGTTTTGATTTTTCTTTTAATTCTGTGAATGAGTAAATACCAGGCCAAAGAGGCCTGCATATTTTGGGAGATCTATGGAATATTATCCTATTCTGTTAAAACTAGCAGAAATATTTGGCAGTTGCCAGAAATTTAGGAATACTATTTGTATTTCCTTGTAATGAGTAGAGTATAGAACAGTCTAAAGATAGGTTCTCCCCATCAAAATGGCAATATGTAAGATTGTCTTTAGAAGTTCAAGTATAAAGTTAATACATAGTAAATCAAATGACATTTTTTTTTTGTAAAACCCCTAATTTAGAGCAAAATTTTCTGAAAGATACAAATCTAAAATTGAATGTGAAAGTCATAGGGAGTGGGGAGGATGTCTATTCAAAGCTGTGAGGTGTGGGGAAAGGTTATTGTTAAGTCACAAAATTAGCAGAAATTATCTATACACCTGGCAGAGATTGGTGCACAGACTCACTGTTTAGCCTCTGAGTCAAGGTTGTGTCACGTTCAAAGATAGGTACATCAAGTGACATCTTTCAAAGCACACCGAAATATCAAACTATATGCTTGCTACTTTTGTACTGTGTCCTACTTAAATAGAACATGTGATATCATATAAATGCTCTGGTAGTTTACCAAGAAAAGATAAAACTTAGAAAAATGAATATGACTAGTCCCTTCTTGGTTGTATTTCTCACCATGACAGTAATTACAGTAAGGAAAACTTTTTGAGCAATATTTATCATTAAGTGTTTTAATTGCACTAACACTTTAAAGTATTCCTGCGACCCCATAGGCAATTTAGTAAATGTTCCGATTTAGCAAGGAGGAACTCGAGGTTTCTAACATGAATTTGACTGCTATTATATGGTCTGTAAGTCACAGAGATGGAATTTGATCCAGGCAAACACTCTCCAAAATCCATGATCTTCTTTAAGTTGTTTTATATTGCTTCCTTTGATATCATAAGAGTACAAAATATTCAAAATACATCTATGAATTTTGTGAGCATTGATCAGTATTTTTAAATCCTGTACCATTTTTAGATCTTGGGGAGACTAAATTTCTGGGCTTTTCTAAACCACGCAGTTTTAACAATCAGACATCTTTCTCTACATGAATTTTTCACTTTGATATGTTCACTTCCTTGAACTAAAATTATCTCTCAGGCTTCTTATAATTTCTTTAATTTCTCTACAGTAGAGATGAAGCGTAACACTTTATATTGCTGAGGAAAGACACCATTTGTATTAAATAAGCACGCATTTTGGCAATAAAAAGGTCAATGCGATCTATAAACAAGATATCGCTTCGTGATATAAACAGAGGGAATAGACAATATTCAATAACAAATCATCATTAGAATGCTTTATTATGAACCTCATGACAAAGAAAACATACCCATAAGCATTCCAGTTTGAAGCAGATAAATGATATAGTCATTATCTCTTGCTTAGCTCAGAAGTAAACTATATCATGCTGTTCCCATTAATTAAAAATTAGTTCCCTTTTTAAAGTTGATTTCTCTAACAAAACCAGATGTTAGCAATAATCATGTATCTATTTTTCTACTGTAAAAGACATATGTATTTTGCCTGGTCAAAAGCCAAAGATTGAATATATATATTCTTTCAACATAATAGTTCTGGAAAGATATCATGTTGAAATTTTACACTCTCTTCTGTCTATTTAATGAAGAAAGCAGAAATTCAGCAGCATCTAAAAACAACCTTGTGTTCATGAAGGTGCACAGCCTGGATAAAAAAGCAAACACCGAGAGGCAGGCGATGTTCTCCCCACCGGCTCACTGAGTTCCTCATGTAAAAAGGGCATGGCACGAAGTTGGACACCCACTATCAGAGGCCCAACAACAGATGGGCTGACTCACAATATGTACTGATGCCAAAATATGGAAATGTCAAAATAAAATAAAACATAGGTTGAGGAACATAAAAAAATATGTGTTAAAATGAGAACAGGGTATTGAAATCAACGTGTATGGAAAAAGTATTAAAGCGTGATTTTGGTTCTGTGTGAGGTCTTTATTATAAAGAATAAAGGGATTTTCTTTCTTATTCCTTCATAGGTTTAGGTGATTTTTCAGATAGTAACTTTCATTTTTTGACCCCCCCTTCTCTCTCTTGCTCAGGTCCCACTCTCTCTGGGCCATAGGTTTTGTTTTTGTTTTTGTTTTTGTTTGTTTGCTTTTCACTACTGATGGTTGTGAGCCATCATGTGGTTGCTGGGATTTAAACTCATGACCTCTGGAAGAACTGTCAGTGATCTTATCCACTAAATTATCTTGCGAGCCCCACCTAGTAACTTTCTAAGGCTAGGAAATCCTATGTCAATAAACAATTACAGAGGACTAGATCAACCTAGAATATATAGTTGCCTTTGTTTTAAACATTAAAGGCAGGCTGCATTTTACATAATTGGTATCATTAGGAAATGAATCGTTGAGGGGGCAGAAATAATGTGGCAAAGCTAGGTCTTTTATGGAGGGCCTTAAATATCAGGCTCATGAACAAATGTAGGAGTTATCCCCAAAAAGCCAGAAAACCAGTGTGGTGTTCTGGTTAGTAAAATATAGACTATGGAATGGAGAAAGAAAAATGCTATTTTTCTGTGGTGGAGGATAGATTGAAATAGAAAACTTGGCATCTGAGCACAGGCACAGCTAGATATTGAGTAACTGGAGAATACATATCAACTCTCACCTCTGATGGTTCAAAGGAGTTCAGCTATCAGATTTGGTTAATGGGCAAAGCTATGTTAAGAAGGATTACCACTCACAAGAAAAATATAAATATTATAACTTTGTTAATATACTTTTAAAAAACTGAAACTCCAAAAGAAAGGTGACTTTCTATAAACTTTAGGATCAGAAAGGAGAAATTGTTCCTGAGGAATTAGAGAAAGCATCTCAAATGATTTATCAGAAGCTTAGAGTAGTCTAAGCTTTTTTCAGTCTAGACTTACTGAAAAGTCAAGGAATATATGCAGCAAATAAGAAGATAATAAAATGAAAGTCTATCTTCTGTAAGGCAGTGGGCAAGGATGAGAAACAGAGGAACTGAAGATGCATTTGGCAACACGGTCATAATATCAATATCTATCAGTACTGGAAAGGATTAGCAAGCATGTAGTGGTTTAGTTTTGAGAGCTTTAGTAGCATACAGTTGAATAGGACAAAGAAAGAAATGAAAAGTAGTGAAAGCAAATGACACCTGATTAAAAAAAATAAACTATGACTAATCCTTAGAGTGGAATTATGGTAACTAGAAAAAGAGCGACCATGAAACACTTACTGCCAGTATTTCCCCTAAGTACATCTAAAGCCAGACAACAGACTACTTCTGATCCCAGATGTCAAGAAGAGCTCTTCTATAAATGAATACCTCAGGCTGGGAAGATGGGTTAATGGAAGGATGCTGCCAGCCTTGGCTAACTGAATTCATCCTCAGACCTCCACTGGCTTGCTATGAAATGTACATCTGCACATGCGCATGCAGAGAGAGAGAGAGAGAGAGAGAGAGAGAGAGAGAGAGAGAACAGAGACAGACACACAGAGAGAATAAATAAAAGTATATGCATGTGTGTGCATGTGTACATATAGATATATGTATATTATAAGATTTCCTAAAGGCCTTTTAGATTTGTAGTGTACAGGTTATATAAAGCTGTTTATAATGACCTTCAATCATTCAAAATGTTTAACATAAACTATCACCCTATTTATATATTTACTTATTTCCTTACTTATTTCCTTGCTTAAATATTGTGTGTGTGTGTGTGTGTGTGTGTACATGGCTTGGTGGCTATGTGGAAGTGAGGGATTTTGAAAGATTCCTTTCTCTTTATTCAGTATCTAGATCCGGGAATCAGTCATGCCTGGTGGCTAGCTTCCCTACTCACTGAGTTGTATTACTAGTCCAAATTTTAACTTGTTATGTATGTTACAGTTTCAATATTTCTTGTCCTTCCAAAGTCCCAATGAACTTTGCAATCTTACCCCCAATGTGTCAGAACTGATTGCTTTTACCACTTTTCTTTCCTTGCCCTGTTCAACTGTAAGGTGCTAGAACTCTCAAAATTAAAACACTGCATGCTTGCTAATCTTTTCCAGTACGGACAGGGTAGAGGGTGCAGAAGCCATGAGGATGGATCCCTAATCAATGGGCTAAAGGCTGTTGAAGGGTGGGGCTAAATAGCCTGTGGGGAATCATGTAGGCACTAGCTATGAGAACTGGATTTTCATTTGATATTGACTTTCTGGGACCCTGGTATCGAATTTCCCATACTCCAAACTGAGCAATGGATGTCTATTGTTTATAAATTGCGTACTGTAAGTTATCTTGTTAGTTTAAACTTAAAATAATAGGACAGTATATTGGATAATAGTTTAATGCAAAGTGATTTGTACATAAGCATGTAGGAAATAAAGACTTATAGGAGATTGAATAAAATACCATGATCATAACACAATCATGTTCTTTGGACTCCTATGGCATGTTTTTAAGAATTCCTAGCTCACTGAATTCTATAAATGTGAAAATGATTTAATATTTAATCAGTAAGCATAGTTGGAATTTAAATGTAATTTTATACTTGTAGACAAAGGGCTACATTAACTTTTGGGTTTATGTAAACCTGTAGTCCACGTTTTCTGTTCTAAGCACACAAAGGCTCCTAATTATCAAGCACAGTGGTAAGAAAGCCTAGATATATTGGGGTGGAAATGTCTTAGCTTCCTGATTTGCTGTTTAATTCTGTGATCAAAGGCTGGAACGATAACTTTAGATCATGATCCATTCTTTACCACATAGCTTCTATTCTCTGATATGAGATAAATATTGAGTATACATGTATATGTATATATTATATATATATATAATCTCAAAATGGTTTTAAAACTGTTTTCACTAGCTAAAACTGACTATTTACTATTGTAAAGCATATGTATTTGTGAGCACGACTTATTGATAGCACTGAAGCTTGTAGCATATGACAAAGTGATTTTATGATACCTACATGTACTCATTGACTTTTATGTTTCACAACAAAAGCTGGCGTTGCACATGAATACAATGCAAGATGTAATTATTTTACAAGTAGAAGATGTCAGAAAACAAAACATTGTTGCAGTGTGAACCATTCAGAAACAACTCAAATGAATATTCAGTACAAGTAAAAAAGACACTCAGGGAATTCATTAATGTATTCTGCCAAACTGTTCCATTTACACACACATCCTTTGTATGGAATCTTTGTGCACATGGCAAACACATGATGCTCTCTTTGGAAAATGAGGAGTTAGGAACTAAGGTGTATATTTTCAATCAAAAGCTGATAACTGAAAACTTAAAAAGTGTGAAGACAGTGTGAGGCCCTGAGTAGAGGAACAGAGAAGATCTTCTTCTTTTGAAGGTGGAGACTCTAAACTATAGTTTCATCCCGACTATGCCTGCTTCAGAAAAAAATCAAATTTTGGACATGTTGTACATGAGAACCTTGGTTACAGAAGGCTCAGCTAGCTTCATCTGGCTTACAATTCAGTAAGTCTGTAAGGGTGACATAAGTCAAATAAAGAATTAGTGATGCTGAGAATGTAGAGGATGGTACTTGGTTATCTTTTGGTTTTACAATAAACCCTGAAATTCCAATAAGCAATCCAAGAACTTTTGTTTTCTTTTTCTTCTTAATTTTTATTAGATATTTTCTTTATTTAAATTTCAAATGTTATCCCATTTTTTGGTTTCCCCTCTGAAACCCCCATCCCCTCCTCCCTCCCCTGCTCACCAACCTACCCTCTCATGCTTCTCTGACCTGGCTTTCTCCTATCCTGGGGTATCTAGCCTTCTCAGGACCAAGGGACTCTCCTTACTTTGATATCTAACAAGGCCATCCTCTGCTGCATATGCACCTGGAGGCATGGATCTGTCCATATGTACTCTTAGGTTAGTGGTTTAGTCCCTGGGAGCTCTTGGGTTACTGGTTGGTTCATATTGTTGTTTCTCCTATGGGGCTGCAAACTCCTTCAGCTCCTTGGGTCCTTTCTCTAGCTCCTCCATTGGGGACCCTGTGCTTAATTCAATGGATGGCTGAGAACATCTACCTCTGTATTTGTCAGGCAATAGCAGAGCCTCTCAGGAGACAGGCACCTGTCAGCAAGCACTTGTTAGGTTCCACAATAGTGTCTGGGTTTGTCGACTATATATGGGATGGATCCCCAGGTGGGAGAGTCTCTAGATGATCTTTCCTTCAGTCTATGATCCACACATTGTCTCTGTATCTCCTCCCATGGGTATTTTGTTCCCCCTTCTAAGAAGGACCAGAGTATCCATACTTTGTTCTTCTTTCTTCTTGAGCTTCATTTGGTCTATGAACTGTATCTCGGGTATTCTGAGCTTCTAGGCTAATATCCACTTATCAGTGAGTGCATACCATGTGTGTTCTTTTGTGATTAGGTTACCTCACTCAGGATGACACCTTCTAGTTACATCCATTTGCCTAAGAATTTCATAAATTCATTGTTTTTAATAACCGAATAATGCTCCATTGTGTAAAGGTACCACATTTTCTGTATCCAGTCCTCTGTTGAGGGACATCTGGGTTCTTTCCAGATTCTGGCTATTATAAATAAGACTGCTATGAACAGAATGGAGCATGTGTCCTTATTATATGTTGGAGAATCTTCTGTGTATATGCCCAGGAGTGGTATAGCAGTGTCCTCTGATAGTATTATGTCCAATTTCCTGAGGAACTGTCAAAGTGATTTCCAGAGTGGTTGTACCAGCTTGCAATCCCACCAGCAGTGGAGGAGTGTTCCAAGATTTTGTTTTCAAGAAGGCATTCTCACATTCAGTAGAAAAATAACACAATGATTAATTCCCAGATGGATTCTTCTTGGCCATTCTCTCATTCAATAATTACTTCTGCCCACTGCCATTGCAGCAGTCACCATTATGTCAAGGCCACTTGCATAAGAAAAGGCTCAGCTTTTCGTTGTGAGCCTCACAGTTGAAAGGTAATAGATTATTCTGTAGTGGATGTACCTTTGATATAGGACACATTATACAGACTGGGAAGGTTGTGTTTATGTATTTTCAGTCTGAACATAGTACAGTGTTTTAGAAAGCAGGAAGGATTTGGCATACCAACTTATGTGGCCATAATGCCTTCAGGGTTTCACCCTTCTTTAATAGTGTTTGCCTGGCCAGTAATTGCTAATTGCTTCCACAAAGTCCCCTCATATTTCCTGGCTACAGGGATTCTTTTCCTTGGCCTAGTAGCTTTATAGCTCTGTGTCCTTTCAAGGTTACTTCCTGATCTGGTGTAGATGACTTAAGGTGTCAGGAAAATGCTGGTTAAACAAGAAGAATAAGGAACAAAGTAACAGTGTTTGATATCCATCTCTCTGGAGCTCTTACATAGGCATAAATGAAGGAGAAAGAGGAAAAATTATTTTGAGAAAAGGGTGTAGAAAACTAAATGGTAAAGAGAGACTATGTATTATTTATTGACAGAATAAACACAGATGTCAAATACCTGAAACTATGATCAGAAGGAATAGAGCAGGTTGCTAGGCCACAGAAAGCCTAGGACCCTGTTACCGATAGGGGCCAGGCTCACCAATGGGCTATAAAAGCCACCTTCTGTCATACTATTTTCTCAGTAGATTTACCTGTGGTCACACAGCTCATGACCTCATTATCCAGCTAAAGTGTATGTGATGCTCTATGTGCCAGTATATTTAGAATAGCAGTGGATAGCAATCTTTGATAGAGTCTTAACAGACTTCAGTTTTTACTGGCGCTTGTGAGTTAGACTATCTGATTTAATGAACATCAGAATGCGCAATGTCATGCTAGAAAAACATTAGTCTTAGGCTGCCATCAGGATCAGCACAGAGTGAAAGAAGCAAATGCTTTTCAATCTCTTTTATATCTACAAGATGCAACTTCTGACTTGTAGAATAAAGAACCAGGAAATTCTAAACTGGGTAGAAATTTAAAAATTAAATTAAAATTTAAAATTTGGAAACAATTTAAAAATTGTTCAACTTGGGCCAGGAAGATGGCTCATCAGGTAAGTACACCTGGTGCAACATCTGAGGATCTTAGTTGAGTTTCCAGGAACCACATGATGGAAGGAGAAATTTGTCTCCTGGACGTCATCTTTGACTAACCTCCAAAATCATGCTATGACACATGCATACATATGTATACATGTGCAATAAATATAATTTAGTTAAAAATGTATTCAACACATAATGTACTAGTATAGCTCTTTGATGTCATGGACTTTGATATTTTTCATTCAAACAGTATATTTTGATGATATTCTTTCTACTCTCTCAGATCATCTCTACTTCCTCCCCACCCAACCTCATAGATTTTTCTCTTTCTTAAAAACAAATGCAAAAATAAAAGAAAAATAACCATTGAAAAATAAGGAGTCTGATTCATGTTGGCCAACTATTCCTGAAAATAAGGCCTGCCTAGGAATTTGATGGATATGCCCACCGTCACTTCCTTGAAAAGAACTAATTTTTCCCTCTCACATCTGCTATCAGTTGTAAATAAGTACTTGGCTGAGGAAACCCTTCACCTACTTCCTTTTATCCATGCTGGGATTTTCTCATGCTTCAGCTCTTGCGGGTCTGTCTTCTTGCTGTGACAGTCTTTGTGAGTGTATATATGTATCCACCCTGTTTCGTCTGGAAAGTACCATTTCCTTACAATTCATCTCCTCCTCTAGTTCTTCAATCTTTCTGCTTCCTCTTTCACGTTGAGCCTGGAGCCTGGAGGGCAGGGGTGTGTAAATTCATCCCCTTCCGAGATGAGCAGCATCACTCTCACCATGTTGTCTGGTTGTGGGTCTCTGTGTTAAATCTCTTTAGCTACAAGAAGAAGCCTCTCGATTGTAGAGTGATTCACTGAACTATACTAGTAGCAATGTATCATGAGGAGTCATATTACATTATTCATTTAGCAAAGTAATAGTGGTAGGTTTACTCTGGATTCTTAGTATCATCAAACATATCATCTATGAGTTCCAGGTCATGGAATGGATTTTAAATTTGATTCTTCACATTTTTTTTTCAAAACTTTAAAAATGTAAGACTTTTCATACAATGCACTCTACTTATATTCATGTTCTTTCAGACACTCCCTGCTCTTCCCCAATGACCTGATTTTGAATACTAATTCTTCTAGAATGACCTTTTTTTCAGATTTTAATGTAATTATATAATGTCACCCACTCTTTGCTTACTCCAAATCGTCCCATATGCAGGAGCCTGTTCTCTTCTAAATTCATGTCCTTTTCCTTCAGTCATTTCCTTTTTAAAGTTAAGTTGTTACATAATATCATATTTAACAATACTAAATTGCTACTGTATGTCAAATCGTATTTTACAGTTATCTAATTTCCTTTACTAGTATGTTAATCAGTTCATCAGTTAATTAATTAAGTGTGATAGTTTTAAAACATTTTAAAATTGAAAATAAAAAAGTTATATTATGCAAAGTAATGTAAGCAATCTCACCATAGGTCACCATGGGCATTTCAATACATCAATGTTTTTTAATGAAAAAATAAGAGTAAGATTCCAAAAACATTTATGTTTCCGAGTGAAATATTCAAAAGCCCTTCTTATAGCTTTAAAAACATGTTTAATTATCTTTATTATTTTATTTTTGAGATTATAATTACAGCATTTCCCTCTTCCCTTTATTCCCTTTAAACGCTTTCATATACCAGGCCTTGCTTTTTTTCAAATGCATTCCCCTTTTCATTAATTGCTGTCACACACACACACACACACAATACACACACACACACACACACACACACACACACACACACACATTCCATAAAAACCTAAGTACAACCTGCGCAATCTGTGCACTGCTACTTGTATACATTTTGAGCTGGTCATTTGGTGTTATATAACCAATTGGTATGTTCTTCCTTAGGGCAAGTCATTTGTCTTGCTCTCCGCATTCTTTCGTTACCTATAGTTCTTTGCATACACTTGAGGCCTTGTGGGCTTTTTCTGGACCAAGAGAGCATGCTGATTACCAAGCTTGTTTAACTTTTGTTTAGGCAATCATGTTGGTGAGATTTTATGTGTGTGATTTCTGACATTACTAGAACACGCACTTTCACAGCAAGCTCACTATTCTTCTGGATCTTATAATCGTTCTACCTCTCTTCAGCAATGATCCCTATGACATATTTATACCATGGAATACTATTCAGTCACACAAAGAACAATGTCCCGACATTTACAGAGCTGTAGTAAGCGAATAAATCCAAGTACAGAAAGATCAATAGCAGACTATCTCACCTAGGTGTAGGAGTTGTATTTGTTGGGACAGGGCTGCCCAACAGTATTTGAGTCATTGCGGCTTTCTGTAATGGTTTATACTCATTGCAAGAGATGCCTCCTAGATGAGGGGTAAGAATTACACTTAATGGTCTAGACCCCAAAGAAGGATGTCCTGATTGGCTTTTGAAATGCATAACACACTATTTCACCTGTTAAGAACTGACTGTGAAATAATAATACTCAAAACATATTTCACCTAACTAACAATATATATTGGCTCTTAACTTACCCACTGTTCTATTCTCGAATTCTGTGAGTTCAAGGTTTTGTGATTCTATCCATGAGTAGGTAAGATAGTCTGCTACTGATCTTTCTGCGCTTGGATTGATTCACTTACTACAGTTCTGTAAATGTTGGGACATTGTTCTTTGTGTGATTGAATAGTATTCCATGGTATAAATATGTCATAGTTATTTAGCCATCATCTGTATAGTTCAGCAGTGGACATGATATTAAATATCTTGATATACTGATTTAATTTATTTTGCATATAGATCCAACAGTGGGTTTTCTGAATTATGTGGTGGCTTAATTTTCTTAAGGAATGTTTCATACTGTTTTCCATAATGACCGTACATATTAAAATTTTGTTCTAACACTCTGTAAAACCCTCCCTTTTCTCCACCTCCTTTCCGCACATAAACGTTTTTTATAATTGCTCCTTTTAGTAGTTTGGGGTGATAATGCTTATTTGAGTTCCTTTTTTCTGATGATTGGGAATATTCTTCTTCTTCACATACTTATTCACATTGCTTGGAAGATATGCCTGATTGGGTCAATTGCCAACCTAGAAATCATATTATTTGGGTGGAAATTTTTGTTTGTGCCCATTTATCAATTATTATTATTTGTGTGTGTGTGTGTGTGTGTGTGTGTGTGTGTGTGTGTGTGTGTGTGGTTTTCTTGAGCACATGTTTTCCAGATGTCAATTCTCTATTGGAGCAGTAGTTGACAAGCATTTTTATCCATCCTTAGTGTTTCTTGGCTTTGGTTTTCCTTTGCTCTGTGGCATTTACAGTGAATGAAGCCTAACTGATCATTTCTTGTGATTATAGCTTGAGTTTGGGGCTCTTCAGAAAGACAGTGCTTATGCTATTTCATTCTCTATTTTTAATTTGAATGTGGATGTTAGTCTTTAAAACAGCTTGAATCTGGCCTCATGGTTTGGATTTTGTTTTTCTGATGAGCATCTTCTCTGGTACCTCTCTGTTACTTGTCTTTCTTCTTTTATTTTTAATCTTGTTTTTTATTAGATATTTTCTTTATTTACATTTCAAATGATATCCCCTTTCCCGGCTTCCCCTCTGAAAACTCCCACCCCATCCCTCCTCCCCCTGCTCACTAACCCACCCACTGCCACTTCCCTGTCCTGGCAGTCCACTTGTCTTAATATCACTTGTCTTAATCAGTTAAAATATGATTTAAAAAGTCATGATACCTTTAACCTGGGACTGAAATAATTGTTTCTGCTGAAAGCCAGACTGGTTAGAAAGAACAGAGCATTCTGTGTACTTTAAAATATTTCATCTCCCACCTATCATCTGATGTGTGGGACCTTTATGCTATGTTGTGCTGTGTTTTGATTTTCCTCAATATATACCATGAAAAACTGATAGAAGACTTTGGTTGCTTTGATCTCTGGTCTGATGTGTCAATGATTTTAGAGTTGCCTCTTCAGAGGGTCCTAGAATAAAATGTAGGCTGTGAATAAGCTCTGCAAGTGACATATACTATCTGTAGCCTTTTATCATCATATTTGAAGATTTAAATATCATTTTAATATTTCAATTAAATAGTTTCATTATTTTTTCAAAAATAAAACAAAGAGGGTTGCTGGTTTAAGTAATAGGCACAAATGAAATAATTTAACAAGTAAAAGAACTCAGGGCCTGATAAAAACAACCTAAAGGTCCTGCTTTATCTCTGACTCCACAGGTTATATGGGACTTTTGGGGAGTGGGGGGCTAGAAAAGGGGAAATCATTTGAAATGTAAATAAAAAATTATATCGAATAAAAAAAAAGAAAGAAAAATACAAAAAAAAATGTAGACAGGTTAAGGCAGGTTAACATCCTATAATCAAAACAGTTCTCCTATGTGTGTGTGGTCTGGCTTCAATCCTCAGGACACCAAAAAGTGACAAATAGCAAAAGCTATTGGTTATAAAGCCTGCTATAGCGCCACATGTTGTTAAAGCACCCTGCAGACTGAGATAGGAGGGTTGTCATGACTCTGAATTACTCTTGTCTACAGAGTAATAACTTGTCTCAGTAAATAAATTAATAAATGGATAAATAATAAAATGTGTTTTGCTATCAATGATGGCTCTCGCCCTTTATATGTGTTGCCTTAGTGTGCACGCATGCTGTGCATATGTCCATGTGGAGGACGGAGGCCAGCATGAGATGTCTGCTTTATCTCCTGAGTCAGGGTCTCTGACTGACACTAAGTCCTATGGACTGGCTAGACCGGCTTGGACTGCCTGTCTCCACCTGGGCTACAGTTATAGATGTACATGTGATCACACATTTCTTTCTTTCTTTCTTTCTTTCTTTCTTTCTTTCTTTCTTTCTTTCTTTCTTTCTTTCTTTCTTTCTTTCTTTCTTTCTTTCTTTCTTTCTGTCTGTCTTTTTGTAAGAGGCCTGAGATCTGAACGGAGTTATCACGTCAGCACAGCAAGCACTTCACTGAATATCCTATCTCCTTAGCCACTCTGAATTTTACAATATTCAGATACTAAGTAATGTAGTTATGCTTGATTGTAAATCTACTAGAGAGGTAAAAATACGGTTTCCTTTTTAATTGGTATGACTTTCCCCTTGGTGCTAATATCAACTGTAATGTGCTGTGACTTTTACTGTAGGACTATTGATTGCGGAGCTGATACTGAGCATACATCCGGAATACCAGATTGTGATTAGCCCTGGATGTTTTTAATCATTTCCATATTTCCCAAACATGCCAGATATCAAGCCAAATGATACATATTTATTTGTGAAATAATTCTTGGTGCAGATACTCAATTTATAAAACTAGAAGTGACACAAATATCATCATTTTTCTGAGTGTATCAGAGTAAGGGATTGGCTCTTCTGATTTTACAATGCGACCAGAAGCAGCAGTTCTATGCGATGACTTCAAAGGGATGGACAGATAGGACAGTCTATTATTATAAGAAAATATACTCAACTCATTTAACATTTGGCTGTTAGCTTATCAAATAATAACTGTTAACTTGACATTAATTGTAGAGAGCATCTGGCACAGAGAGAGCAGCCATTTATCTTCTTTCTCCAGACATACAGCTATGGATCCAGAGAGAATTGGTTGGGGACAGAGGGAAGCAATTACGATGGATGGCATCTACATCTCTGTAGCTCCTTGCAGAACAGAGGCTAGAGAGGTCAAGTTACAGTGTAGGGCTGAGCTAGAAGCTTACCAGTCATTCAGGAGAAATAGAAACTGAAAGGGACTGCTTTTTCAGTGATAATTACCACTTTGATTATGCTAAAGGAAACTGCATGTGGATTTTATTAAGGTCAAGGGGTGAAAGCATCTTCCTCAAAACGTTCTCTATTTTAGACAAAAGATGTGCGAACACCTGAACATACAGTGCTGAGTTTCTCTTGAGCTAATAATAGGATTGATTGCTGTTATTGTTTTATTAAATACGGTTTTCAAAATTGTGCAAGATAATCTATAAAGTAGTTTATAGTATCTGTCTTAGGGTCTCCATCGCTATGAAGAGACACCATGACCAAGGGCAACTCTTACAAAGGACAACATATAATTGGGGCTGTCTTACAGGTTCTAAGGTTCAGTCCAGTATCATCATGGGAGGAAGCATGGTAGCATCCAGGCACACATGGTGCTAGAGGAACTGAGAATTCTACACCTTGTTCCAAAGGCAAACAGGAGAAAACTGGCTTTCAGGCAGCTAGGAGGACATTCTAAAGTCCCCCCACACAGTGACACACTTCCTTCCACAAGGCTACACCTACCCCAACAAAGCCATTCCTCCTAATAGGCCCACTCCCTGACCTAAGCACATTCAAACCACCACATAACCCTACCCTAGGCAGCTGTGAATAAGAAATCCAAAAATCTAGTAGTTCCTCAGTCTCATGAGACTAGATGTCTCAGCTGGCTTTCTGTATAAGCTGGGATACTGATGAAGTAGGTTCCAACAGATGTGCTAGCAAGTAAGTATGCAGAGAAGAGTGAACCTTGCTACTTGCATTGTACTTTTGTAGGCCTCCAGCAGAAGATATGGCCCAGAATTAAAGGCACACAACACCCTGCCTTAATTTGGAACTTGCTCTGTTCCAGGCTGTCCTGGAACTCAGAGATCTGATTGCTTCTGTCTTCTGGGATTAAAAGCCCATGCCTGGACCTAAGGTTTTCATAGTCACTATGTCTCAAGATCTAGATCAAAAGTATGTGTCATCCCATGTCAAGATCCAATTCAGAATCCTGTGTCTTTCAGCCTCAAGATCTGGATCAGAAGTGTGCCCTCTATTTCTGGATTGTAGTTCATTCTAGATGTATTCAAGTTGACCACCAGGAATAAGCCACAGGATGTGGAGAAAGAGGAACACTCCTCCACTGCTAGTGGGGTTGCAAATTGGTACAACGACTCTGGAAATCAGTCTGGAGGTTCTTCAGAAAACTGGGCATGTCACTTCCAAAAGATCCTGCTATACCACTCCTGGGCATATACCCAGAAGATTCCCCAACATGTAATAAGGATATATGCTCCGCTATGTTCATAGCAGCCCTATTAATTATAACCAGAAGCTGGAAAGAACCCAGGTATCCCTCAACAGAAGAATGGATGCAAAAAATGTGGTATATCTACACAATGGAGTACTATTCAGCCATTAGAAACAATGAATTCATGAAATTCTTAGGCAAATGGATGGAGCTGGAGAACATCATACTAAGTGAGGTAACCCAGTCTCAAAAGATCAATCATGGTATGCACTCACTAATAAGTGGATATTAGCCTGGAAAACTGGAATACCCAAAACATAATCCACACATCAAATGAGGTACAAGAAGAATGGAGGAGTGGCCCCTGGTTCTGGAAAGACCCAGTGTAGCAGTATAAGGCAAAACCAGAACAGGGAAATGGGAAGGGGTGGGAGGGGTGGGGGTGGGGGGAAGAGGGCTTATGTGACTTTCGGGGAGGGGGGACCAGAAAAGGGGAAATCATTTGAAATGTAAATAAAAAATATGTCGAATAAAAAAAAAAGAATATATAGGAGGCCTGCAATGATTGCTCCAATAGAATTGATTTACTTTATGACAGTGTTGGGAATAGGAGCATTTCACATTTTCTTTGTCAGGGGCCAGCCCTGATTTGTCTTCTTTGTTTGGTTTTTCTAGATGCAGCAGAGGGGGAAGAGCATTGGCAGGGGTAAGACTTGGTTTTAGGAGATATTTAGGGCTACTTTATAATATTTACCTGCCTTAAGTTTAAGTCACTTTGTTTTAGTTGCTGTTTTGTCTTCTGAGTTCCTCTGAGGTGAGAAACTGTGTAGCAACTCAACGTAAAACAGCACAAAATTTTGTTTTATCTCCACAGGAATTGAGCAACTCTAACTTTTAGCCTGCTACTTTTAAGTTGCATGAAGAAAAAGGGACACTTTGCAAAGAGACCTCAGCCTTTATTTCTAAGTTCTAAAAAGTTTCCTATGAAAGCACTATGGGGAAAAGGGGAAAGGGGGCTTGTAAGAAAAGGGGGAGAAGAAGTCTAAGAAAAAGCAGGGGATAAGCCTGGCAGTGGTGGTGTACGTCTGTAATTCCAGCACCCTAGGAGGCAGAGGTGGATTTCTGAGTTCGAGGACAGCCTGGTCTACAGAGTGAGTTCCAGACAGCCAGGGCTACACAGAGAAACCCTGTCTCAAAAAAAATCAAATCAAAAAACAAACAAACAAACAAATAAACAAATAAATAAACAAGTAAATAAATAAATAATTAAATTAATAAAAGCAGGGGTTAGTAAGTGCTAAAATAAAAGAGATAAGGAGAAGTTTAAGAAAAGCTGGAAATGGAGAATATTTAGAAAGAGGGGATAAGGAGAATGGGCAGTTAAGGGGATCCAGGCTAAGGAAGAAGGAAACAGGGAGAATAGAGGGAGAATAGAGGGAGAATAGAGGGAGAATACTCTTTTCCTCTTTGTCCTCAGCACTTATACATCTTTCTGAATTCATGATCACATGGGAAAAGGTTCATCACAAGTTTACACATAAATTTAATTCATAAATTGAGTAAGAAATTTACATGTATATTCATTAACGGTAATTAAAACTAATTATCGGGCTAAACATTCATCATCTGTCCCAAGTTCCACAGATTCATGGAGAGTTAAAAAACATAACTTTTTGGTGACCAAGGTATTAGTGAAGTTTTGCATAGATAAACCCAGTCAATATTTTATCTTCTGTCCTTGCACCTATAGTAAATCATTAGTTCCCTTTTCATGATATTTGCTGCTGGTTTTAACAACCTCTTAGAATGTACTCTGAGTAATAGAAGCCTGCTTGCTGTCTCAGAAACAACTGGCCCTTGACACTAAAGATTTTCAGAATTCTCATTGTAATTTTGATTATGAGAGAGAACCTAATAGGAGTCCCACTAAAAAAGAGCTTAATAAAGACTGATATAGATTTAGGAATTCTCCTAGGAACATCATTATGATTTAAGATATCATCTGTTTGTCTATCTAGCACGACTACAAAGAGTCCATCTTCGTAGATCTGCAGAGATCTGCTCAAAAGGGTGGTTAATATGTAATGATTAATATATATGTTTAATAATAATGGGGAAAGAATATTAATAACAGGAATCTTTCCTAAAATGACTTTTTCCTGGGCCTTGCTTACTAGAGCAAAATCAGTTGTGGATTGTAATCCTAAATAGCCTCATCTCAGAAAAATCGCCTAGTAATTTTTAGCTTACTCATAGGCTCATTATATAGAATCTTGAGTACTTCTATTTAAGAACAATGCCAGGGTTAGATCTTGACTAAACTTTTCTTTGTTTTTGCAAATTCCTGAGAAAACATATGGAATATAGAAAATATTTAAAGTTCCAGAAGTTTCATTCAATGTTCAGTTCGCTTCATTTTTATTGGCCTATGATGAGATAAAACATGCAGGTAAAATGGGGGAATCAGTATCCCTTACCTCAAGCAATACTACAGAGCAATAGTGTTAAAAACTGCATGGTATTGGTACAGTGACAGGCAGGAGGATCAATGGAACAGGATTGAAGATCCAGAAATGAACCCACACACCTATGGCCACTTGATCCTCGACAAAGAGGCTGAAAACATCCAATGGAAAAAAGATAGCCTTTTCAACAAATGGTGCTGGTTTAACTGGAGGTCAGCATGCAGAAGAATGCAAATTGATCCATCCTTGTCTCCTTGTACTAAGCTCAAATCCAAATGGATCAAGGACCTCCACATAAAGCCAGACATTCTGAAGCTAATAGAAAAGAAACTGGCAAAGACCCTTGAGGACATCGGTACAGGGAGAAAGTTTCTGAACAGAACACCAATAGCATATGCTCTAAGAGCAAGAATTGACAAATGGGACCTCATAAAATTACAAAGTTTCTGTAAGGCAAAGGACACCATCAAGAGGACAAATCAGCAACCAACAAATTGGGAAAAGATCTTCACCAATCCTACATCAGATAGAGGGCTAATATCCAATATATATAAAGAACTCAAGAAGTTAGACTCCAGAAAACCAAACAACCCTATTAAAAATGGGGTACAGAGTTAAACAAAGAATTCTCACCTGAAGAACTTCGGATGGTGGAGA
Source organism: Apodemus sylvaticus (assembly GCF_947179515.1). Classification (NCBI taxonomy): domain Eukaryota; kingdom Metazoa; phylum Chordata; class Mammalia; order Rodentia; family Muridae; genus Apodemus; species Apodemus sylvaticus. The sequence goes on along the minus strand of NC_067473.1, from coordinate 14,472,153 downwards.
AGCATCTTAAAAAATGCTCAACTTCATTAGTCATTAGAGAAATGCAAATCAAAACAACCCTGAGATTTCACCTTACACCAGTCAGAATGGCTAAGATTAAAAATTCAGGAGATAGCAGGTGTTGGAGAGGGTATGGAGAAAGAGGAGCACTCCTCCACTGCTGGTGGGGTTGCAAATTGGTACAACCACTCTGGAAATCAGTCTGGCGGTCCCTCCGAAAACTGGGCACCTCACTTCCAGAAGATCCTGCTATACCACTCCTGGGCATATACCCAGAGGATTCCCCACAATGTAATAAGGATACATGCTCTACTATGTTCATAGCAGCCCTATTTATAATTGCCAGATGCTGGAAAGAACCCAGGTATCCCTCAACAGAAGAGTGGATGCAAAAAATGTGGTATATCTACACAATGGAGTACTATTCAGCCATTAGAAACAATGAATTCATGAAATTCTTAGGCAAATGGATGGAGGTAGAGAACATCATACTAAGTGAGGTAACCCAGACTCAAAAGGTGAATCATGGTATGTACTCACTAATAAGAGGATATTAACCTAGAAAACTGGAATACCCAAAACATAATCTACACATCAAATGAGGTACAAGAAGAAAGGAAGAGTGGCCCCTTGTTCTGGAAAGACTCAGTGAAGCAATATTCAGCAAAACCAGAACTGGGAATTAGGAAGGGGTGGGAGGGAGGACAGGGGGAGAGAAGGGGGCTTACGGGACTTTCTGGGAGTGGGGGGGGCTAGGAAAGGGGAAATCATTTGAAATGTAAATAAAAAATATATCGAATAAAAAAAAAGAAAGCACAAAAATGCAGGAAATGTAAAGATACTCATATTTGTGGCTACTGAGTGGAGGAAAATGATAGAAAATGATATAATTCAGAATCTACATCTTATGACGAATATCCTAAATCTATCTCTCAATACTTAATTCAATTAATTAATTCACAATTCAGTCCTCCCTCCTTATCCAAGCACCTCCCCAAATCACCACATCTGAGCACCACATGTATCAGGAACCAAAACTTAAGAATATGAGCATTTGGGAGCACACTTCATATGTGAGCAATATCAGATCTGCTTTGTACTCACATATTGTGCAAAGTAAAAACTCAGATAAATAATGGGAAGTAGTTTTATACTTAATCAATCATCTTAGTATGAAAGTTTTTGAGGTCTTCTATGCATCAGCTGCGGCGCTGTGCTAAAATATAGCTTTCTTTAAGAGCTCTGTAATGTTTTACTATTTTATAACAGGGGTATCTGGACTTCTAAAATTCCATGTCTTCTCAGGTATATCTGAGGATTTTCTAGTGTGTTTTGCTCTACTTCAAAGATACATTTGAGAAGAAAGCTATTGCAAATCATGTAAGAATGAAGCCATCTGAAAAAAATTTTGTTCAGAAGCCATCTGAAAAAATTTGGGTTAGGGTTAGGGTTAGGGTTAGGGTTAGGGGTTAGGGTTAGGGTTAGGGTTAAAGATTTTAGTAAGTTTTTGGTGATATTGTAGTGATAATTATAGGCTTAAAATAAATAACAAACTGTTCTCTGTTGTGGAGAGGTTAGAACTTCTGTGTCTTTCTTAATGTAGCTACAATCAGCATTCTGATTTTATTTTATTTTAATTTTATTTTTTTCTGATTTTATTAAAAAGAAACTTAAGCTTGACAACTGGTAAATTGTTAGTCAGTATTTTCAAATATATATAAGAAACAAGCATATTGGACTTAACATTCATTTCTCTTTTTTTTTGAAGAGTAATACTACATTTTTTTCTTACTGTATTAGTTACTTGGCTATTGCCGTGATAACACAAAATGATTAGGATAGCACATAAAACAGAGTATTTAACTGGGCTTACAGTTCTGGATGAATAGAGACACGACATCAGCAAGAACAGCTGAGAGCTCACTTCTCAAAGTCAAACATGATGCACAATGCACATATTTGGTATGAGCAAGAGTTTTTCGAAACTTCAGGACTGACGTCAAGAATATATCTCCTTCAACAAGGCTTTATTTCTTAATTAATTCTTCCCAAATATTTCCATCAACTGGGCACCAACTGTTTAAACACATAAGCTTATAGGAGGTGTTTTCATTAAAACTACCACCTGACCTAAATAGGCTTCATTCAAATACAAAATTATATTTTCGATTATCTTTAAGCACATGGGTTAATCTGCATCTGGGTATGTTCACATGGGGTTGAAAGACATATGGTAGCCTATTACTGATGAAACTTACTAAAATATCTACATTCATATATATTTAAAAGTGTTTAAAAGGTATTACCTAATAATAGGAAAATAGTGATAACATTAGATACCACAGATTAAAAAATGAGAAGCTTAGTTCTAGAGTTGGGTTACTTCTGTAGTTATTAGACAGTGAGGTCCCATACATTTCCAAATATTACAGACTGTATCAATACTCTTGGTTATCCTCCAGAACTTAGTGGTAAGACATCAAGAGCATCAGAAACGAAAAGTTATTGTAAGTAGCCCATACTATATGCTAATTATAATACTTTGAAAAGTCAGTTTGTATTTTTCTCCTATTTTGTCTAAATAGTTCCAGTACTTGGTAAATGTGAGTTTTGGGATTTGTGTTAATGTATTGGCACATGCACTGACCATTCTAAGCAAACATTGGCTTTAATTTTAATACCCTATGAATATGTGTGAGATACTAGAGCAAGCAAGTAGAATAACACTCATCCTCTTGTCTTCAACCCATACCCTTTATTCCAGCAAGCAGATTCTCCAGGTGATATCAGGACATGAGCCCCAACCCTAGTTTGCCTAAATATTAAAACATATGGCTTTTCATAATTGCCTGTGTGGAGTTAACTGCTTTCCAGGTGCTCATGCCAGAAAAACTCAGCAGCATGCATCCTGGGGTCAGGTTTCCCTAAACCTTGTCCAAAATAAGTAGCCTGGCACTTTGCCTGATGAATGTTTATTCTTTTGAGAATATTGGCCCTGTTAAATGATAGAGAATACAGGGAGTATGAATATTATTGTGTTCTCTACCTTTATACTGTTAAACGTATTTGTTCTGATTTGAACTTTGGTTGTACAGTACCATCTTTTTATTTACACTATTTTTAAAGATATGGTTATACACGGCATTGATTTGTGCTACCTCTTGGGACTTATTTCTCATAACCTCTTATATTAGATGGAGCAAATTGAAGTGTGGAAGGTAGAATAGAAGATGTACCATTCCTTCAACTTTACTCCTAAAAACATGATCAGCTTCATACCAGTTTTTCTAAAACACTTCAAGAATCTTTGTAACTTATTTGCATAACAGAAGTAAAGATAATCATCAGTGTTTCAAAAATTGTGTTCCTTGAACAACATTAGAAACCACAAGAAACAGGCACAGAGGAGGAGCCAGTTTTTCTTTCATGTTATTTCCAATACAGAGGAAAAATCGAGTTATATTTAGCTAAGGCAGCACAAGCTTTAGCATCAAGCTGTGAAGAATGCTTAACAGAGCAAGCAATTATAAGACCATAGGACAGTGACCAGTAATTCAGTGTCATTCAGTGACAGTATCTGTGCAGTTACATCAGTGGCCCAATCTTTACCCACAACTCAGTTCATATTTTTCCTTTAAAAAAAAATCCAATCTTAGACTTAAATCCAGAAATTTATACATGTTTAAGAAGTGCTCTGCCACTGAGCTAGAGTTAGCTATTCCTTTATTAGTACATATTCTTCCTTCCAAACATTAAAAAAATACTTGACATTAATTGAGAAGAAAGGACAGCTTTGATATTGACATAGAAAATTATACTGTTTCATAATAGTTCAAGAATAATTTTTAATAAGATGTCAAAATTAAATGATTTAAACAAATATGTTTCTTCAGATTTTAATGTTTGAGAAGGAATACCTTGAGACTTCAATAATCTTTATAAACCAAAGCAAAATTTTAGTACATAGAATGATCCATTGAAATGTCCTAATGCAGTACCAATATTGAGAATATTTTCTTCACTGAATTTTGTATATGTAATATAGCAATGGCATGTACATTTATTGTGGGTATTACAAGATAATCGGTTGCATTCTAGAATTTCATGCTGGCACTTACCTAAAAGAGTCTTCAGTTTGAGCCTGCAAACCACAATAATATCAAGAGGAGAAGATATACCCAAAGATTTAATAGTGATGGGTACATTTCCAGGATAACAAGAGCCACCTAGTTGTACTTAAAGCACATTCAGTAGGTGTGGTGGATATCTAATCCCATAAACTAGCAACTGTGTCTGGTGAACTCATAGAACCCAGAGGAAAACTTACTGCTGACTTTTCTAGGACAATACAATCTTACACTCATAGTAAGTATAGGTCTCACTCTTTATCAAAGTAGCTTCTTTTCCCACAAATGCTGGCATATACATAGTCACATGTAGTCAAAATGTGAAGAGCAAGTGATCATGAACCACCCATCTGCGATCGGTATATCAACAACACAATCTATATACCGACAGCTCACGGAACATCATTGATAAGGGGTGGAAAGTTTGTAATGATGATGTGCTTCATATTTTTTGAATTATAAATAATTATTTAGCATAAATGTTGTAAATAGACATATATTCGCATTTTGGCAGCCTACTAACAAGATCTATGCTTGTAGTCTCTTTGTGCCTTCTGTCTTATGTAGCAGAAAATGAGCAGTTTACAGAAGAACTTTATTCTCAAAGTTGTTGAGACAAATTTACACGTTTCCATCTTCATACAGATGCTTAGAGTCTGGCTGAATCCTGAGATGGGTGCCTTGCTTCTTTTTTAATAATATTGGTACACATAATTAGCCTTGATTTATTGATGCTATTTACTACCTCCATCTTGATTTCATTTTTAAACATGTTCCTTGTCTGGAGGTACTGAACAATTTTCAAGTATTCGTGCTCTGCCCCTCTTTGCTCTGGCCCCCATGTAACTTTGAATGTAACCAGCAACAGCTAGGCTGGTGGCTGCATTCTGTGATTTCCTTAAAACTTTCCTGACATGTAAACAACTCCTTTCCTATTAACTTCTTCCTGCCACCGTGCACCAGGGAGTGGGGAAAATCCTTCCTGTGATTACGGAACAGAGGCCTCTAATCCTCCTTCTGAAGCTCATTAGCGCAGTTTTTTCTGTAGACATTTCTCTCTGCATTCTCTGAGCCCTCATCAGAGTTCCTCATTAAGCTCTGCTTACACACTGAATTCTCAGCTTTTGTCTCATTCTTGTTTCGTGAGCTCTTCCAAGCCTTCCCTGAATCTTTTCATAACTAGCTTCTAAAAGCTTTGCGCATCACCAAATATATTCTAGAAGTGACCCACATCTCAGTATCAATATTCTGAGTTGGACTGCCATCATTCTAACAAATATTTCAGCTAATCAACATCCTTTCCTATCCCTTCCAAAACTATGATTTATATAATACACTTTCTTCCTCTTTAATATACTTAACTTTCTCTCAAATAAAAGAACCTAAATATGACTATCAGTGCATTATGTAGTTCCCGTAGCTTTGTCATTTTTTCTTCTCTTCCTTTTCTTGTTTCTGTGAACTTTCATAGATCCTGAGTTTGAGGTCATTAACCATCACTTCCAATTCATCTGCCCTGACAGTGATGCCTTTTGTTGCTTTTATAAGTCTCCTTGAAGTTTTTTGCAGCTCGGAATCGTTTGGTTTTCATTGCTTCCGTTTCTTTGGTAATTGTCTTTGAGAGTATTGATTCTGACTTAACTGCTCACTTAAAGCTCCTTGGGCTTCCTGGGTAGATGTTCTACATTCTTGCTCTCAGAGCTCTCCCATGCTCAGTACTCTCTGGTCATTTTCTGTCACCTTAGCTTGAATTTTTAGGCAGTGTCGTGATTTTGTGAAAACCATGAAAATGTTTTGCTTCCTGAATTTGGTCAGGCTGAAGAATAACAGGTTGATTGATTGGCCCTCAACTATCATGTAACATGTCCTGATATGGCCTTGAACTTGTTGAGCCCAGCAGCACTTTGCCTGCTGGTGGGAGATGAAAGTCGACAAGGCTGTTTTCTAAGTTGCCAGGCTTATGTATTAGTAAGAAGGGTGAGGAAGAGTGAAATTTTGACACTTTTCTTACATAGCCATGGCCCCTCTCCCTATCTACTTACCAAGCAGTCTGTCTAACTTCTAGTCTCTCACAACTCTCAACAATTGAGATGGTTAAATGCAATGCCATGATGCCTAAGTTTGAGGTTGATTGGCTGCAGGCAGCCCCATGGTTGTCAAGGCTCAGATTAAGCTCGATGACAATTCAAACACAATTTCAAGGATTTACACATTTTCTTGGATACTCCAAATCCCTTGCTGCTAGTGCTGATGATAAAGACCAAATCACACATGCTACCCACTGGGCCACAGCCCTTGTACCGATGCCAGATAGACCTAGAAGTTCCAGCTTAGAAAGCTCCAGTTTAGACATAGTTGTCCTGCCTAAGAATGGATGGGAGAGAAAACCCCTTGATTACCAAAACTGATGGTAAGTTACTAGGCTCTCCCACCTACAAGAATCTGCACAGGCTCGGGTGGGAGTATGCTCCTGGACTATTCCAAGGACAGTAGGGATTACAGCTGAAACCCAAGTCAGTAGGTATGTAACTAATGCCGTGGCTGGTGGACTAGAGGTTTTCTTTGTAAGCAGGCTATGTAGTACCTTTGGGTCTGCCTGGTGCTGGGACTTATCACAGCAGCAAGCCATAGCTAAGAATGGAAAGTTTGTGTGTCCTGGTCTGGCACTGTTGCTTATCCTTGGAGCTTGTACTGATGCTCAAAGATCTGGGTTTTATCTTTATCTCTTCCAAGTGAGAAGCTCCCAGCTCTGTGTTGTATGTTCTGCAGGTGGAGGTTAAAACCAAGCATTCTGATCACCTCTGTGGATTTCTTAGACCTTTTGAAGGTAGTCTTGAGTATGAGTATTTACAGTTCCATATGGCTGTATAAAGATGGTTGCTGAAGGTTTATATTCAGCTGCCATTTTGAATAACTGATAAACTTTTGTTTTTAAGCCAATACTTTTGATATCATGAAAAATAATTTTGGGGGGCTGAAGAGATACTTGAAAGTATGTCTGCTTTTCCAGAACACCCAGGTTTGATTCCCAATCACCTAGACACTGACATAGTGACTCACAGTAACAAGGGTTCTATTGCATCTCTTGGCTTTTGTAGGCACGGTGAGTGCACGTGGGCTCCACAGAAATTTGTACAGGTAAAAATCCATGTTCATAAAATTAAAAATTTTAAATATGAAAAAAATGTATATCTTTTTTAAAGCCTTAGAGCTTGAAAAAATAAATGTATAATTATATTATGACTGATATTTTATTATACAGATCAGAAAAATCCTTGCATTAAATGTCAATAAATAAACAAAATGTGTATTTTTAAAAGCCTTAGAGTTTTTAAAATTATATTGTAAATTATATTTCTACTTAAGATCATGATTTAAAAATAACAGTGAAAATAGTTCCAAAATGCCTTAAATTTGTAAATATCTTTTCAAATTGACAAGTGACTTTTAACTTACCTGTCTATTTCAGCTAGTTAGAATGAGCATTAATATTATTATAATAATTTTACAGGTAAGAAAATTAAAGTGCAGATGGACTATCTATTAAAAGTCCCATCCATAATACAGCTCTATTTAAATTTTTATTACTTCATTAAAGCTCTTTATTTAGCAGGTCATCACCTGCTAAATAGTATATCACCATGAATATCAGTCAGAGAACATAAAAATTCACTGTGAGCCCTCAAGTTGTAACAGTAAAGTCAGTTAACATTCTGAATTCTGTAGATGGTGTCATAGCTTATTACCATGTTAAAAATGATCAAACTATTAAGTCTCTGAATTCATTGATATCTGTGTATTGGAAAAATTTATGTAACTATATCTCAATGTTAAATTGTCAGTTCATTTCAATAATTTCCAATATATTTAAAAATAATCTCAAATGTAGATATTGTCTGCCATTCAAACATCAATGATATTTTAATATTACAATGTCTAAATATTTTTAAGTTGATGTTCAGACTAAAAAGAATGCTGTAGAACTTTAAAGAAAGCAAGAAAGTACCTAACAGTTTTAATTTCATTTTTAATTAATAGACAAAGCAATAGCCTTCCTTATGCATTTTATTCCATACTTAGCTTCAGTTTGTTTCCATCCCAGAAGCTCCTTTCCTCCCATCTTCCAACTCCCCTGCTCCTGCTTGTACCCTCCACCTTCAGTGTATCACATCCCATGTTCACGCCAATGTGTCCTAACATCCTCACTAGGCCCATTCTTTAAAGATTCGTGTTTCCCCACAAACATAGGTCGTTCTAGCTTCTACCCCTATGTACTTCCACATAAATACACATACAAAAATCTAGCACTGTGGAATCTTCACAAAATGTGTATATATACATAAATTAAAGAGTTGAGGTAAAGTTACTCTAATGGAACAATAGTGTCCCTACTAGATACCATAGGCTTAAGAAATTAACAGCTTGTGTCCAGGAATGGGTTAACTCTTGACCATCAAGGTTACACTAGTCATTTTAAGCTTGACAATAAGAATCTGCTGCAGAAGATACCACATACCTGAGTCATAGAATATGGAGAAATTAATCAATTTCAACCAGAAGGTATTATTGTTACTGTTTACCTTTCAGAGTGATAGAGACCCTATGTGGACAACCAGAGAAGAAAGTAACCATCAATTAACCAGATGGGAACCCTGTGAGCTACAATACCAACTAGCCTGGCAAGAGATGCCCCCTGGGGCATAAATTAACACAAATGTCATGGTAGTAGCCAATCAATTTTTGACTGGATTTAAGGCCCACAATCAAAATATGGAATCTATAAAACAGGGCACTGTGTTACATGGGTATCAAATGTGTTAATTTGAAAGAAGTTGGAGAAGAAGAGTGAATATGACTAGAATACATTTTATAAAATACTCAGAGAATTAAATTATCTTAATCTATATAAAGGAAAAGGGGAAATGAATTAAAAACTAGAAGCTATGATCCACATCCAAGAGAAAGAATACTTGCTCCCCATATTTCTGAGCCTAGGTTACTTTGCAGCACATCATTTTCTAGTTCTATGCACTTTCTTATAAATTTCATAATTTCCTTTTCATAGCTTGATAAAATGTCATTATATGAATATACAACACTCTCATCCTCTCACTTCTCTGTTGATATATATATATATATATATGTATGTATGTATGTAGATAGATAGATAGATAGATAGATAGATAGATAGATAGATTCTACTCCCATGTCCATTGAAGAAAGCAAGAATAAACAAGTGTCTCTACAGTGGGATGTGGTGACTTTGGGGAGCATGTCCAGCAGTGAGGCAGTTGAGTTACAGGGTATATCTAATTATAATTTTGTGAGAAACTCCCACTGTGGTTTTTATAGTGGTCACAGCATTTTACATTCCCACCAGCAGAGAATAAGAATCTTTCGTTCTTCACATATTCACCAATGATTCTTGTCACTTTGTTTTTTTGGTTTTTTGGTTTTGGTTTGGTTTGGTTTTTTTGACGGTTGTCATGCTTACAGGTGAGGTAGACTTTAGAAGTAGCTTTAACTAGCATTTCCCAAGTTGCTAAATATTTTGAACCTTTATCAAAATACCTTTAGCCATTTGTGTTATTTTCTTTTGAGAACCGTCTTTTCAGTTCATCAGTCACTTAGTAATTGACAGATTTTGTGTTTTTGTATTTAGTTTTTGTAATTCTATATGTATTCTAGATAATAACCAATATATGAATTATTCCTTGCAAAGATTTTTCTCCCATTCTGTGGACTTTCTGTTTTCTTCTACTGACAATTTGTTTTCCTGTGCTGAAGCTTTGAATTTATGTAGTCCCAGTAAATTGTGAAGCTATTTCCTAGTCTATTATGGTTATTCAGAAAGATTTTTGCCTATGTGCTGAAACATTTTTTGTAAATCATGTATAATCATGCCTGGTTTTAAATAAAGACTCATTCCATCTAAAGAGAGGTAAATATAGAGTGTGAGTCCAACTCCAGAAGAGTTGTCTGAAAACAGAATTCTGCCTCTGAGAGTCCTGGCTCAGCCACTGTTTCTCTTTCAGAACACTTCCACTGTAGTTATCAGGCATTTCTTTGTGAATCGACCTCCCCACAGTCTTCTCCCTGCTATCTCTCTGTGCCATCTCTGCTTTTAACGTCTTGGCAAAGTCAACACTTCCTCTGCTACAACTCCATTGTATTTTCTCAGTGTCTTCCACTGTGCTTATGAACATTATTTTCATTTTTTACTAGACTATGGTGAACATTTTCTGAGCAACTATAGCTTTAATGTCTTTGTTAATATGCTCCCATACAGTATCTAGAGAAAATATATGTCATCAAAAATCAACTCAATTGTTCAGTGGGGCATTTCAACAGCTTCTCTAAGAATACAAATTTCTTTAGGTGTTTCTAAGTCTGCCTTGATCTGTACAAAATAGAAAACATTTTTTATTTCTTCCTTGCAACTTACTTTGTTTTGCCATTTTGAAAACTAGGAAAATATCAAGATAAGAAAACATTTTGAGTATCTTTGTATCATAACACACATGCACACATACATATATGTATAGGTAACTTCTAATTCTTTAATACTTTATAGTAAAAGATGATGCCTAAAGATAATTTTGTTTCATATCCAGTATTCATTGGATTTTTCTGCTGCTCACCAAGTCATCTACCAAGGTTTACAGTCTCTGGGCCTGGGGAGATGGTGCAGTTGGTGATGTACCTTCAGGACAAGCATTAGGACCTGAGTTCAAGGTCCATAATCTACATTACAAGCCCGATGAGATGTACATGATTGTATTTCCAGAACTAATAAGGAAGAGATAAGTGGACCCCAGGGATTCACTGGCCAACCAGCTTAGCCTAGTTGGAGAGTTTTAGCTCCAATACCAAATTGGAGAATGTCATAAGAATGAAACCAATTACACCTTGGCATCAACTTGCATTCAAACTTTCACACATATGCACACACAAACATATACACACACTCATGGAGGGGAATATGGAGAGAAAGGGGGGGGCAGAAGAGGGATGGGAGAGAAGAAGAGGGAGAGAGAGAAACTAGAATTATGAAATTGTATTGGGTACTTTCAGTTATCAAAATAAAAATGGAGCCATGTAATATACATCATAACTCATTCTACAAATTTAATCACAACTAAAACAGTAGACAGTTTTATATTCTACTTGAAAAATAAAAATAAGATTTTAAAATTAAGAAGATTAAGAAATAAGATTTTAAGATTAAGAAGAAAATTATTAATAAAGTGCTCAGTTCACTTGTATAAAAAAATGGCACTAGGACTGGGTTTGGTGGCACATGACACCAAATTCCATCTAGCACTCTGGAGGTTGAGGCAGGGGAATTTTTGAGTTTGAGGCCAGCTTTATCCACATCATGAATTCTACACCAGCCAGGCTTCTTAATGAGACCTTGTCAAAGGAAGAAAAATGAAAGAAAAGAATAAAAAGGAAAATATCTACTAAACCTTTTGAGATCCTGTGTAGCCTCCTCACAAGCTGTGACAGCCTCATTTTTCTGCACACACATATAGTAAAACTGCTGGCCTACCTCCCACTTTTATTAGTGATTCTGGGTAATATGCTTTGCTGGTTTCTTCTGAGTAAAGGGAGGTATTAAGAGTCTGGTATTTCCCAGGGAACTGTAGAAATTTCACCAGTAATTCTGGTTTAAGTATCATCTCTATCCTTCAAAATCTGACTCTCTCAGCCTGCCTTTTTCTTCCACTGGATGCTTAACAGAATATTGTTTTTAGTTTTGACATTTCATTTTCTGCATTTGTATAATGAACATAATTATAGAAACTCTTAAGATCGGGTGAGAATTTAATGAGATAAAGCATATCCACAGGGTCCCTTAACCGAACATATTCTACCCAATCCTTTCTCTTCCTCCTCTATTTTTGATTCACCATTTTCCTTGCAAATTGGGACAGGTTTTTTTTTTTTTTTCTTTTGTCTTAGCATGCAGCTTTGCAAAGCAATGACATTCCTTCAGGGGGAAATTCGTCCTCTTCAATTGTAAGCAGCCAAAGGAGGAAGTCGAATACAAATGAACCAACATTGTCTTAAAACTTGGAGTTTTATTTTATTTCTGTTTTTTGAGCCCAGCCCAATGAATGTGCTCACAGGCACAGATAGCAATGGTGAATTGTCAGCCTACCGGCTTTATCAGATTCTTTCAAAATGACAACTATCATCATGATTCTTTATAACTAATATCTTCATTTGACTTAGCTGAGTATGGGAGGTAGGGAAGACTTTAACTGACTTCCTCTATACAACAGGTTTACCCTAGTGTGAAGATACCATGACCAAGGCAACTCTCATAAAGAACACTTAATTGGGGCTGACTTACAAGTTCAAAGGTTCAGTCCATTATCATCATGCAAGAAGCATGGCAGCATCCAGGCATGCATGGTGCTGTGGAAGGAGTCAAGGGTTTGGCATCTTGATCTGAAAGCTGTCAGGATAAGACTGTCTTCCAGGTATCTCAAAGCCCACCACCACAGTGACACATGGTCTCCAACATGTTCACAGCTACTCCAACAAAGCCATACCTCCTAATTGTGTCATTCTTGGGGCCAAGCTTATTCAAATTACCATATTATATTCCCTGAACCTCATAGTCAAAGTCTCTCCCAAGATTTGTGCAATTCTTAACTGTAATCCCCTAAAAAATCAAAGTAAAAAAGCAGATCACATACCTCCAATATCACATAGGATATACATTACCATTACAAAACATCATGGTGCGGAAATACTGGACCTAAGCAAGACAGAAAAGCAGCTGGGCAAACTCCAAACTCTCCATGTCTGATGTCAGCATTCTTCATAACTCCAACTTCTTTCATCTTCATTGACTGCAACAAATGTATTTGTCTCACGCTATTTCCACTCTCTCTTAGTAGCTTTCTTCAGCAGGTGAAATGGTATCTATGGCTCTGGTATCTCTAACATCTTGGTATATTCAAGGCAATTTCAACCTACAGCTTTGTAAGGCAATTTCAATTGCCTACAGCTTTGTGTTCCAATGTCTGGGATCCAAACATGATCGTCTGGGCTCCTCCAAAGGGCTTGTTTCACTTCTCCAGCTCTGCCCTTTGTAGTACTCTAGGCTCTGGTTGACTCTACTCCACTGCTATTGCTTTTCTTAGAGCTTATACCACAGTACTGGCATCTCCAGTTTTCTGGAGCTGCCTTCATGGTGACAAGCCTGAAATCCTTTGCATGACCCCTTCAGTTCTGGGCCTTCAACTGCAACTCAGGCTATAATTTCACCAATGGCCTTCCATGGCCTCTCACAGTGCCAAGTCTCAGCTGCTTTCTGTGACCCCTTCCTGCTGCCAACACCAGTACCACCTAGGTGATTCTTACACATTACCAAGTCCAACTGCAGCACAAGGTACAGCCTTGGCTATCTCTGGAACTTCAGAAAAGTCTTTGCAGAAGATTTCACCGGTCTTTTCTTAATCACCACTCATTTCTTAGCTCCATCTAACCAGTTGTCCCAGTAGTCCCTTCTATTCTTGACTCTAAAGCCAGAGCCACTTGCCTGAAGCTTTTGAGTTTGGCTACTTGCTGAAGCTGGAACACGGCCTGCTTGTTCTATTACATTATCACCAACTTTCTGTTTTTCAACTACTTTATTGCCAAAGCCTATCTGTCTTGGAACTTGCACTGCAGATTGAACTTGAATTACATGGCTCTGTGTTACTTGTAATTTTATATCCCAAGCTTGTTTTTTCTTGAGGGATCTGCCTGAGCTCTCTCAACTTCTCACAGCTAGCTCTACCAGCTTCTAAGGATTGCCCCAGTCTCACTCAACTCCCACAGCTAGCTCTCCTGGTCTCTGCTTGCTCCTTGTCTGATCCTGGAAACAGCCATTTCACCCAGCGCCCACACCTGCCTCGCTAAGTTGCTCTACACTGATCCCTCCTGAGAATACCTGGAGCTACTGTTCACATTCCACCAACTGACCACCCTGTAGATCACCAATGTCTGCATTCAGTTACGTTCTCTTTCGCTCTTGCTCAACTGAATCATCGTGAACATAAAACACCACACAATCTTAATATTTTAAAATCAGCCAAATGACACAACTGCTGGACTTGGAATCTATTGTACTAAACTCATCAATTATTCTATATTAGAATTCATCTGGTGGCAGAGGCCTCTACCTGCCTAATAGCTCGGGCAGAGCTCTGATAGCCACCAGGCCTACATGGTATCTGTCTTCTCCACTCCACAGTCTGGCTGAAAAGACCTTTTCTCAATCTTGTCTCCTCCCCTTCCTCCTGGGACCCAGACACCCTGCCTCTGTATCTTTGCCGCACAAATAGGTTCTGCTGTCTTTATTTACCCAATCAAATAATTAGGGAATCTCCCCCTACAGCTCTGTATTGTGAATGCTGGTATTAAAGTCATGTACCACCACCATGCCTGAAATTAACTTTTTCTTTACTTGGAACTTACTCTGTACCAGGCTGGCCTTTAACTCAGTAATCTGCTTGTTTCTCTCTCTCTGCTAGGATTAAAGGTGTGTGCCACCATGTCTGGACAGAAGTTTTTCATTGTAGATCTTAATCAAGTTGAAAACCTAGATTAGCCATCACAATTCATCCCTTTTCAATTTGAAAGATAATCATATCTCCATATGCCCAAATGAAAACAAGTCCCAGGTCACAATCACACCTAACATGATATAACTCTCCCTTGTACAACTATAAATCCAAAAGTTTAGCTGGGTGGGACCTTGCCCTGGGATCACCACTTCCTTAATTCCATTTAATATTCTTGAACTCTGTATTTAATTTCATTACAAATCCTGGTGCATCTTTTTCTCTTTGGACCATATATTTTGTATTTTTCCTTTAAGCTTGCTAAGCTTGATCAAAACACTCTTCATGAGAAAAAGGAACAGGTCAAAGTCTATGCTTTTTTTGAGACTTCTTTTTCAATGCAATTAATATAAGTTTCTTTACCTTAGCCTCAGGCTAACTCTTTGGACAAGGACAAAAAGCAGCATCATTTGTCACCGAAACATCAGAAGAATGATCTCCAAAGTTCAAATCACCCACAGCACCAATGTCTTCCGTATTTCTACTAGGATGGCCCATTAAGTCTCCCTTAAACCATTCCATAGCTTTCTAAATCCAAGTTGATAAATCCACATTTTTCCAAACAAAAACATGGTCCGGCCTATCACTAAAATACCCCACTCCTGGTATCAACTTATGTCTTAGTTATGGTTTCCATTTCAGTGAAGAGACACAACAACCAAGGCAATTCTTATAAAGTAAAACATTTAATTGGGCTAGCTTATAGGTTCAGAGGTATATTAGTTATCATCATGGCAGGAAACAGGCAGACACTCTTGCAGGAGACAAGAATTCTACATCTTGATCTAAAAACAGTCAGAAGAAGACTGTTCTAGGTAGTTAGGAAGAGAGTCTCAAAGCCCACCCCCACAATGACACACTTCCTCTAACAATGCCATACCTACTGCAACAAGATCTCACCTCCTAATAGTGCCACATTCTGGGCCAAGGATATTCAAACCACCACAGCCCCCATCTTTCCTCAGACTTCAGGCATCAAGTATTTCTGCCCAAACTGCTACTATAGTAGACTTGACATTAACATGGACCAGTGAACTATAGTTCATGTATTTCTCAAATGATTGCCCTGCTTTAGTGTTCCTCCTCTTCTTCTCAAGTCATCCAGTGCCTCTAAATGATTTTGTTACATCTTCACTTTCAAGGAAGTACTTGTTGGGTCAGCCACTCAAGGGTAATATAAACTTATTCGTTATACCCAATGTACATATCATAGATCATTACAAAACCTGTGTGGTATTTATTAAACACCAGATAATTGTTCAATTGTTGGGAGACAGATAATTGTTATACTTTTATCTGCCTCTCTATGGGGGGGGGGTGTGCTATGCACCAGGCAGAAGGGGAAAGGCAGAGCCCAGGATGAACAGGATCCAGCCTAGTTGGGTGTGAAGGGTGTGAAAGCTCAGTTCCAGAGAGACTGGAGAAGAGAAGCCTTCTTTAGTAGTCTTAGGCATCTCTTTTAGGTGAAGGTCTTTCCTGCAGCAGCCTTTAATAAAGCAGCTATCTGAGATAATCCTTGCTTGTTCATACTACTTTATTTGCTGATGAATATAAGCTCTTATACTTTATTGTTGTGAACCATGGATTTTATACCTTTTGGGGGAAGGAATACCCAGGAAGGGAAGGTCATTGGCTTAAGGTTCTGTAATGCCTCATTAGCATGGGGAAACATCCAAGGTGTTATGCTACCTAACTGAGTGCCCATGTTCCTTTCAGTGGGATGTTGTGGTAACATGTTTCAGAGAAGGTACAGAGACAGGTAGGAATCAGATCAACTTCTGCCATTCTCAAATCTCTGAGATTCCTTGGGTCTGAGATGACTCAACCTTACCACTTCTTATGCCTGTCTGGTAGCACAGACCCACATGCCCTACAGATAATGGTCACTATACAGTTCCAATGAACAGAAATAGAGTTGGTATTGTATGGTATGATGTAATATCCATCTTCTAGTTCCACATTTTGAGAAGGGTTTTGTTGGGATCTCTGAGGCAGCCTGGCTACCTACATTGTCCAAACTGGCAAGCATAATTCAGCAAATGAACAAGTGAAGAAAAACCTGATATCAATCTCTGATTTCTAGGCTCATGCAGAACACACCCAGATATACATGCAATCACACACTCATATATACTATGATTAGGTCACTAGAGTCTCATGAATGTAATTGGTCCTCTTATGATGTTGCTTAACTCTTCTGCTGCAGTCCATCCTTTTCTAGGTACAGGAAAAACAAGAAATATCTTCTTCTTGAGTTCTGGAATTCTCTGTCTCCAGGGCTCGAAGAAAATTATTTCTAAAATAAGCCAGGTAACAAAGAATTTTGGCATAGCAGCCTCTGTAAACTAATACTGTATTTAATAGTTTATATCAGTTGTCAACGAGATCACATTGAAGACAAATCTCTGGGCATGTATGTAAGGCATTGTAGAGATTAGGTAAATTAAAGTGCATAGACCCACCTTACTCTAAGTGTACTTCTTGAGAGGAATTTTGTCATAACATGACATCTGCTTCTGTGTGTACATGTGTATTTGTGTGTCTGTCTGTCTATCTCTGAGTGTGTGTGGGGGGCATACATGTCTGTGTGTATCTGTATATTTGTGGTGTTAAAAGTATGGGTGCTTCAGTGCTTCTTAGAAAGGGGAAAAAATACTCACTTGAGGAAATATGGAGACAAAGTGTGGAGCAGAGACTGAAGGAAAGGCCATCCAGAGACTGCCCCATCAGGTGATCCATCCCATAAACACTCTCTAAACCTGTGGAAGTGCTTGCTGACTGGAACCTGATAATAGTTGTCTCCTGAAAGGCTCTGCCAGAGCCTGACAAATACAGAAGCAGATACTCGAAGCCAAACTTTGGACTGAGCTCTGGGGTCCCCGATGGAGGAGTTGGAGAAGGGACTGAAGGAGCTGAGGTGTTTTGCAGCCCCATGGGGGAGGGGAGCAACAGTGTCAACAGGTCAGACCCTCCACAGCTCCCAGGAACTGGACCAACAACCAGATAGTATACATGGAGAGCCCCATGGTGTTGGCCACATATGTGACAGAGAATGGCCTTGTTAGACATCAGTGGGAGGAGAGGCCCTTGGACCTGAGGGGGTTCAATGCCCCAGTGTAGGAGAATGCTAGGGCTGGAAGGCAGGAGAGGGTGGATGGGTAGGGAGCACCTCATAGAGGCGGGGGCAGGAGACAGGGAGTTTCTGGAGGGAAGACCTAGAAAGGGGATAACATTTGAAATGTAAATATAGAAAATATCCAATAAAAGGGAAAAAAGGAACCTAAACCCTTGGTATCCTTCAATGAGTTCACTCACAATTGTTTCAATGTAATAATTTACAGACATTTTAATTCAGGCATCATATTTCAGGTATATAACTCTTTAAATTACCACTCATTATTATTGGACTTTAGAAAAATGTGTATGTATTAGGACAGGAAAGAAAACAGAAAGGGATTCTGATTTAGGTCATGAAAAAATAAACACCAAAATCAACAAAAAGTTTGGAATTATTTTCTCAGCATATTTTAAATCTCTGATTAAAATATATATGTAATATGATTTTTATTTATTATATGATATATGCGACTTAAGTTAGCATGTGGCTATTTATTGAAAAATTGTTAACATATTTTTGCGTATGTGGAAGCATATATTTTATACTTCTAAAGAAAAGAAACAAAGCGACCATTTTGGGATGTATAAGGCTGTGTGGCACTGTAGAAGTAGTAGACATGGACATGCCTGCTGATCACCTTAGACCAAGGACCTTAGAAATTCAGGATTCTCCATAGCCTGCAAGGATATTTTTTATTGGTCTTTATCCTCAGGTTTACTCCTTCTACTCTAACTCAGTTAAGTATCTATTTCCCATGTTCCAGATTTACATAAAAGCATGTTGATTTTGTATTGTTTTACAGATATACTTGCCTATTTTGTCTTAATTTCTTATGTAATTCATTTTGTACATATGAACAAATGAGAAAGAACACATTATTAAATATTGTACTTGAGTCACTCTTCTTTTGATGATTATAAAAAGATCAAAGGTATGAAGAAAATCATATATTCTAATTTAAAAATATGTAGTGATATAGTATATAGTAATAAAAGGACTTCAATCATATATTGTTCATTTTTATGAGAGGGAGAGTAAGAATAAAAGTCCCACAAATAAACCAATTTGCATACATTTATTTTTGAAACAGTGTCTTATATAGCTCATTACAGTCTTGAATTCATTGTGTTACAGAAATATCTAGAATTCAGTTCCTCTTGCTGTCAGCTTTGCCGTGCTGACATGACAGACATACACCAGTGTGCCTGGTTCATTTGCACACTTGTAAATGGTAATTCCATGATCAAAGATTCCTAACATCTTAGTTTTATAGTCTAAAAGATCTGATTGTATAGTCTATTTTTTTTCCTTTTACAAATAGCAGAACACAACATAGTAACCAGACTTTTATTTTTTTATTTTTTTGGATGTCAGATTACATTTAAGAACACAGTTCTAAGTTAAATAAATATAGCTAAAATAGTATAAATTATGGATTAAAAATGACAATGTTGACTCCATACTTTTTCTGTCAATAAATGAAAGGTGATTTCAATGGCTATAGAGATTGCTCAGTGGTTAAGAGCACCTGCTGCTCTTCTACAGAACCCAAGTTTGAGGCTGAGCACACACATCAAATCGCTTGCAACACCAAGTAGCAACACTGACTCTGAGAATCCAATGTCTTTTTGACCTCTCTGGCCTCCTTGGGCAACTGTACTCACTTATGCAGGTATGCACGCACACACACACATACACACACACACACACACGCATACAAGTATTTCAAAATCTTTTTAAGGTATGATTTATTTTACCTTAATTACATTACTTTAATTAATATCTTTGTCAAATAACATTCTAAATGTTATGCACATTAATAAACCATCACAATGTTAACTTATTGTTTAAGTATTTTATTGTAGAACCAAAAGGTGCACAAGGCGCAAGATTATATTTTGATTGCAGTTCTCTTAAGTTTCAAAACAAGGTTATGGCCTCTGGTCCAACACTTCCACTGAAGAAAAGTAGAACATGTATTAGTTTCCAAATCAGTTTAGTTGTTTCTTTAATAAAAATTAATGCAAAATAGTATTTGCAAGACTTCTCAGATGCAAATATAAATGCACGTGTATTGTATATTTGACCATCCTTTCCAAAGCATTTTAAGTCTGTTGGTATATTTTCAACCTGCTACAGGCCTTATATGCCTGCTTCAAAAGAGATACTTAGAAAAACAAGCCAGCAGCTCTGAATTCTGTGATTTTACTTAATGGTATTGTTGCTATAGTTACAGCTGAAATCTTACATAAAGCAAATTACTTATTGATGGAGAAATGCTGAGAAGCACGGCACAGTCCCTTTGCTATTTCTTTATTATTGCCTTCATTTCCTGTTCCCCTCTTAAAATTAATGGATTTTTTAGAATGTTGTTTTGTTTTGAACAAGCTTTGATAATTTAATGTTAGAATAAATGCATTTTACTAGCATGTTATACCTGACAATTGAATGTGTTTGAATATGGTATGATCAGCATAGTTTTTTTTTTAATATACTTCTTATTTATCAGAATTTTCTCTACTTGGATACACAGTTTTATATCCTAAGGAACTGATGTTAAAGAAGCAAATAATAATGTGAGTCTTTTTACAATATGGAGGCTTCTGATTTTGCTACATTTAATAATAACTAGATAAAATAATTTATTAATAGTTTGTTCCACTGACACTAATAAGACTATTCTCAAAATAAAACATTAAAATCTATGGAATACATAAAAGCAAATTATCATGGCTTGAGAATCTCAAAATTGATGTCTGTATGGTTGCAAATGTCTCCATAAGCATCTATAATTAGTAGAGGTAAGATCGATAGTAAAGTCAGTATTAGAAATGTCTTTAGAAATACAGTGTCTGTATTAAGTTTTCTGCCATATGCCAACATTGTTTCCTCTTAAATTCATGACTTCTTAAAATGAGTTTATATATGTATATATAGAGAATATACATACATATATATGTATGTTTGTATATATTATATAATATATATTATAATGCCTAAGATATAGATATGATATATATATGTATATAATGCCTAAATGTATAAATACAATATATTAAGTTTGTTTGATGTTATTTATATTATACAATTTCAGAGCTGACTCCATTCATGTTGAATAATCAAAAGGAGAATCTTTGTTAAGGAAGATTGTTTTTCACACTTCAACAATTAGTGGCCTGTAGCTCTTTTTCTATGGGTGTGGCCCTGTGAGATTTCCCATTTTCATTTTAGCATGTCTATTGGTGTAGTACATGTTCAGACCTGTTCAGGAGCCCCAATTTTACAGCAGATTCCCTGATCTTCTAGATGGTAAAACATCATAGATGTTAGACAATATATTTGAATTTTATTCTTTTCCTTTCCCCCAAATCCTTGTAAATCCTCTTCAACCTCTTTATCCGCCCAATTCCATGTACTTTGTTTCTTTTAAAACAGACAAATAGTCCAATTTGTATTGACCAACTATTCCTGAAGAAGGGGAGCCTGCCCTACAGTGTGGTAGATATACCGTGTCAAACTATTTAAGAAAACTGAATTTCCGTCTTCCAGCGCCTTCCCATCATAACCAGCCTCTTGGATAAGTGTAGGCAATCATGCCTACTTCCATTCACCTGTGCTGGGACTATATCTGACTTCAGTTTGTGGATCTTGTGAATGTTGTCATAGTCTGTGTGAATCCATAAATGCATCTGCCATGTTGTATCTGAAAAACATGATTCCCTTGAAATCATCCCTTTAATTTGGGGATTTGAGGAAGGGAGAATAATAAAATTTAAATACAATGTATAACATCTGTGATGTTTTATCACCCAGAAGACCAGGGAATCTTTTTATTTCCCTTCATTTGGGGATTTAAGGAAGGGAGAAGAATAAAATTCAAATACATTGTATTACATCTATGATGTTTTACCACCCAGAAGACCCGGGAATCTACTACAAAATTGCGTCTCCTAGAAACAAGAGGGAAGCTTCACCCATGGTACTTACAACCCCTCTTTCAATCTTTCCTCCCACTCTTCTGCATACATCTCTGAGTCCTGACTTTAGCAGTGTGATACAGATACTCTACATTCAAAAGTCTCTCATTCTCTGCGCATTGTCCATTTGTAGATTTCAGTGTTAATAACAGTAAAAAGAAGTTTCTCTGATGAGAGTCGAGATATCTATTTGCTATGGTGACTTAATAGAATAACCATAGGTTCTTGGCCTCACTGACACTGTCCAATATAGAATCTAACTATGGAGTGTGATTCTATATCTAAATCCAACCAAAGAGTTATTGATTACCACCTGTAGCATTTGTTCCGTTCTTGCCCCAGTACATCTTGCAGCTGTTGTAGTTTTTAGGGTTTGTATCTTACTGTTATCTCACAGAGATGCACAGACATCTGTTTACATGGAAGAATAGACACCACTGCTTTTTACTTTTAGAAAACATCCTATATATTGAGGGAATGATGTATTTTATTTTACATAATGGATTAGATGCATACACTATACAGTGTTAACCTGCTTACCTATTTTTTTTTTTTTTGGATTTTTGGATTTCCTTTTTCCAAGGCAGGGTTTCTCTGTATAGCCCTGGCTGTTCTGGAACTCACTCTGTAGACCAGGCTGGCCTCAAACTTAGAAATCCACCTGCCTCTGCCTCCCAGAGTGCTGGGATTACAGGCATGCGCCACCACCACCCAGCTGCTTACCTGAATCTTAAAGTTAATGGAAATATTGAATATGCTATCTTCCAAATACCAATGTGCTTTATTTTCTCAACATATTTCCTTTTAAGAATAGTCATGTGGTCTGTGGTACTTACCATATGCTCAATATATGATAATTAAGTAAGAGTAATTTCTCAAAAAAAAAAAAACCAATCAGAATTTTATAATAGACAAAACTTCCCAATGGAATGGGAAGAATATTACTGCTAGATTGAAAGTTCCCAGCTTATTTATATTGAGAAATAGCCTGATTAAAATGCCTAGTACACACCTGCATGGGTATTTTAGAATCCTTATGACAACACAGCACTGTGAAGCTGCTATTTTTGTCTGTTTTCTTTTTTGAAATGTCAAGCTCAAAATATGAATAATAAAAATATCCCAAGATGTGTCTCAATCAAGTAATGATTTTTGAAACCATAGTACAGATCAAGATTGAAGTTCTGTAAGTACTATTATCTTTGGTGACTGACTATTCAACAGGGAACTAAGACACTTTCTATTGGGCAAGTAATCAAGGCAGTTTTTTCCTCATGATTTGTGGACCTAGTTGTTATGCAAAAATGTAGCTCACACCAGAGATGCTTTCACAGGAACTTAATTAAGATGGACCTTAATATATTGCTTGGAGGTGGTGGAACATACCTCTAATCCCAGCACTCAGGAGGCAGAGGCAGGTGGATCTCTGAGTTCAGGTCAGCCTAGTATACCTAGAGAGTTCTGGATCAGCCTGTGGTTACACAGAGAAATCTTGTTTTGAAAAATACAAGAAAGAAGGAAGGAAGGAAGGAAGGAAGGAAGGAAGGAAGGAAGGAAGGAAGGAAGGAAGGAAGGAAGGAAGGAAAGGAGGAAGGAAGGAAAACAAATGGAAAAAAGAAAGACTGGTAATGAGGGATCAAACACAGCAAAAGCAATGGGACCCAAATGCAGCCTAATGCTTTACATCCAGGCCTTATTGAACATAATACCTGGCATTTATAAGTGAACTTAAGGCAAGAAATTAGGATCTATAACCCCTCACAGCTTACAAAAATAGTCCAATATATTAAGTACCATTTTTAAAGTCTCTAAAAATTAACAGAAAGCAGGGAACAGATTCAAACTTTTCTTTAATAGTATTTTAAAACAGTAAGTGATTTTTTTTAGTAAGGTATTTAAGCCATGCAGCTGCAGAGAGGAGACAGTATGAAAAGCATTTTGAAATTGACTTTATCTGGAGACAATTCAACATAAGAAAGCAGGCAGTTTTATTTATAGGATCCTCCCACCTTCTTTCTTGCATAATAAATACACATTAAATGGTAATAATTAGAAAGAAGCAATATACACAGCCTTTATCTCTAACATTGAGGCAGATATCATGGAAGACAGAACACAAAATTCAAGGAAAATGCCTGCCAGTAGCCTGGCGCCTGCCTCCTGTGTGAATCGTTTTCATGTGTTCTTTTCAGAGAGTAGTTTTCATGCCTTAGCTTGCAAAATAGTGAGCTGGCAGATTCTCACAATGATGGATCCTGTTTTCTTCACTCTGAACTCTGCTAAAATGGTCCCTAGGAAACCGTTTAGCTAAGTACAATTTAAGGTGATCTTCTGAAGCCAGATACAACCTGTTATACCTAGAGCAGCAGTTACATAAGGAAACGTTTCAATCCAAAAATCAGAATACATTTTGGCAAAACATGCCAAACAATTTTAACTATGAATCCATCCTAGTTAACTGACGAATACATGTGATTAGTATAAAAATGGAGTGATTCTATTAATTTGAAAGAAAATAAGAGCATTATACACAAGTGGCCCTTGAAAACTCTATGCTACTCAGTGGAATTTTATTTGGTTGACACAAAATTGGTAAACTAAATTCAAATAAGCTTTGAGTAATTTTGCACAAAATCACAGTTATGAAATATAATTGTGTTTGTGTAAATTTATGATGAAAAGTTTGAAGATACGAGGTGAAAATCAAATTTCTTTCAAATTGCTTTCCACCGAAAGCCCCTAAAAATGAGTATTTCTCTGGGTCCTTCTATGTCCCTTTCCCCTCCCCCTCTCTTTTCCTTCTCAATGATGAACGATGTAGAGATTGGTTATCATTGTGTCCTATTTATAGTTTAAATAGCCCCTTTACGTTTTTTAAATGATTTTTTTTTTTTTTACTTAGAAGACAATGACTCATCCTCTTGCTATCAACAATCAACAGAGGCAATATACATTGTTTAATTTTCATCTTGATTAATGCACTAGAATAGAAAGTCTGCAGTATTCTTAATCTGTTCATTGCTGCTTGTCTTGCAGATTCAAGAGTGGCTGTGTTTAAACTGCCAGACACAGAGAGCGATATCAGGACAACTTGGAGATATGGGCAAAATGCCACCTGCACCCTCAGGACCCAAAGCATCCCCAGTGGCTGCCCCTACAGAACCCTCATCTCAGAAAACACCCACAGGGGCCCACGGGAAAGGGAAAAAGAAAGAAACAGAAGTAAAAGTGGAAACTGAAAAACCAGTCCCAGAAAAAGAAACAGCACCGATTGAGAAAACCCCTCCAAAGGTCACCACCGATCAAAAACTAGAAGAAAGTGAAGAAACGAAGAGCAAAGATTCGGCTCTGCCGGAAAAGAAACCATCTGAAGAAGAAAAAGCACTACCTGCTGATACAAAGGATAAGAAGCCACCTGCTGAAGAAAAACCACCGCTTGAAGAAAAGAAGCCAATCCCTGATGATCAGAAGTTACCCCCAGAAACAAAGCCATTGGCCGCAGAAGGGGAAGAGAAACGTGAAATACTTGAAGCTCCCATACAAATTCCCGAAAAAGAGCCCACAGGCAAAGTGGCTGCAGAGGCGGGTGAGGAAGAGCAGCAGCCAGACACCAGGCCTGGAGATCTGCCAGACGCCGCCCCTCAGACGGTACCCCAGGAAGGAGAGAAGGGGAGCAGGGCGCTAGCACAGCCGCAGGCAGAAGGGGCTGCCAAGGACCGCCAAGGGGAGCCCAGCAAAGAAAGGACAGTAAGTTGTTTCCTACCATCGCAATCTAGCACGTGCTTTATGCTGGTTCTACACAGTTCCTGAGCAGATCAAGGGTAGGGTGGGCCTGAAAACCTATAAACTCTGAACTCTAACCTCTTTTCACATAAATGGTATTTTGATACTTTAATAAATTCCATAAAGATAAAATTCTCTGAATCATACAGAAAAATGAAAAGGTTTCCTACAGTTCCTTGTTACCACTACTACTACTACTACTACTACTACTACTACTACTATTACTATTACTACTACTACTACTATTACTATTACTACTACTACTACTATTACTACTATTTGGGCTCAGTTTTATGGACTCAATCTGGATTTGGGTGATTTAGATACTCATTTGCAGTCCATTTTAACATAAACTTTCTATAAACAAAGATAGCCTCTGTCTTCTCATTCATTTAAAATCAAGTCTAGGAAAATAACCAAGCACTTATTGCTATCTGGTTTTGCAAATTTTTGTATGGATCCTAGATCCCAATTCTTAGCTCTACTTATCTTCCAAAACTTCTGTTTTCCTTCCATGTGGAATGCTACTGGATTCAGCTCCTGGGGAAAGAACACAGACAAATGTGACAGAGCATATGTGTTTTGAACATTTCCTCCCACTAGGTACCCCACAAAGTACACCACTATCAGAAGAGTTTCAAATGGTACCAACTCGTCTCTCTCTCTCTTTCTCTCTCTCTCTCTCCTACTATCCAATAAAAGGCAGTGGAATGCTCAGAGGAAAGGGATTCTTCATTCCCTCCTGTGCCTTAATAATTTATTGACTCAGTCCTTGATATTTTTGAATAATTGTTTAAATGTAAAAATTAGGAAAACTCAAGTATCTAAAACTCTATGCATGGAAATCATGCAATACAATATAGGCTGGCATGGCACATGTAATGATGATTTATTGAAAACAGAAAATGTTCTCTTTGGGGAAATGAAAAATAACACTACTGTTTTAAAACTGTGCCTATAGTGTCACTATTCTCTCTACTTGACTTTATCAAAGATTCAAAATCTGTAAATGAAGGCAACCCAACTCACATTTTATTCTTATTTTAGAATTTTGGAGGTTGTTTTAAATGGTGTTAAGTGTAAAAAGTGAAAGAGATAATAAAAATGTCAATTTCCTGATTATTCAATTAAGAAATCAATAAATTTTTAAAATCAGTAATAATTTTTGTATCTGTATGTATGCTGTATATGTTATACAGAAGTATGTATGTTACATTTATACCTTTATTATATACCTATATTATCTAAATATATCTTTAAATAAGTACACTCTCATATACTTTTGAAGCATCTGAGAAAAATTTCCAAACTTTAAGTCTGGTGCACTGAGAAATTGGTAAGAAAATGGTCCACATTATATTGCCTTCTCATGAATACTTTGGCCATGTCCTAGTTTGAAGTACTTCAAATGGCCATTTTGAAGATCAATAATTAGAGGAAAAATGATCCAGTGTATGGACTGTAATTTGCATCTAATTTTCCCTTGTTAATAAGTGTAATTAATGAAGCAATGTTAAGGACCAATTAACTACAAGAAAGGTAAATGGACGTCAAGTTCTGATCTGTAGAAATCCTCTTTAAAATGATTAATAGGACTAATAAAGATTAGTTTGTAGGTGCCTTAAGTCAGTAAGGCACAGGACCTGATTAATGAGCGATCTGATGTTTCCCAACTAAACTGTGTAATTAATTAGGCCACATTACTCTGTGAAGGGATACATACTTAAGTCTAGTTAGTGGGAGAGGAATTAACATTCTGAAGTTTGTCAGTGTATCCTGCTAAATGACCATGGCTCTCCTTGAATGTGAGAGGTGTTAGAAGCAACTGCTTGATGGTTCATGCACACCCCTAACATACTATCAGACCACAAGCCTGCACTATGCACATTCATAGCCTTGCTACCCTTGGCTACATAATAGAGACATCACCAAAGCACCAGCACCACAGAAATGTAGTGGCTGAAACCTGTGAGGCACGTGAGAAAGGACAGGTCTGAGGGGATGATCAGGCAGAGCAGAGCCCAGGGACAAAGGAAGCAGAGGAAAGCCACACACAGGCAAGGGTGGGCAAAGTATCTTAATATTTTGTGTTAGCATTTCATGATTCCTTTTTGCCATTCTTCATTACATTCTATGTACCCTGACACAATTGCATTTTTATAAAAATGTCAGGATAGACTGCAAAGCCAATATTACAAAACTATGGTGCCTCTTTTATTATGTTCAGCAGTTGCTCCAAACAGTAATATTTACTTTATATTCATCTGTGTGGAATTGTATTACCTCGTTGTGTTACCATATAAGTAGGCACTAAAAAAACACAAAAATGATGTTATCAAAATTAAACTATGAAAGATCACATTTCGACTGATTTTTCTCTGGTATCATGGTGTTTACTGTGAGTGAAGAGTAGATGGCATTAGATATTGTATTGTGCTGTTATATGGGATGCAACGACATATGGCTGTCCATTCAGGAATGCCATGTATTGCTCTACCTACGTTAAAGATATGTATGGCCATCTTCACCTGTAACACCAGCCCTGGGGTAGGGAGTGAGGACATGGGTGCCAGAAACAGAAGGTCTCATGAGCTCATCTAGCCTAGCCAAGACAAAAACAAACAGCAAACAAACAAACAAGCAAAAACCACAGCAAGCCCCATGTACAGTGAATGACCGTGTATCAAGGTAATTAGGGAAAGAATGATGGACAAATTCCACTGGTCTCCTCTGGCCTCCCAGAACATACACACACCTGCAGGAGATAAAGAGAGATGGGGGAGAGAGAGAGAGAGACAGAAACAGAGACAGAGAGACAGAGAGAAACAGAAAGACACAGAGAGAGACAGACTGACAGAGACAGAGACAGAAAGACATAGGGAGATACTGACCATTTCATTTTCTTTTAACAAGCTGAACCTCAAAGTAAATGTACTGATACATAGTATATTTGAAGGAAAGTAGAATTAAAATTTAAAGGGGGGTATGATAGAATTAGTGGGGAAAAGACAAAGCATTTTGGCAATTTGTAATTTAAATTTGTAACTTGTTAGTGAATAGCAACTGTTCTCAATTTTCTTCTCATATGAGCATTTTCAAAACTATCATCATGTACTTGAATTTCACCATAGTGGTTCCTCAATTATTAATAATTCCTTGATGATAATAATGGAGATAAACATATGACTAGTTTGGCTCTAACACGTTTGTCTCTCTCTTTTCCACTCTGCTAGGAAAAGGAAGAGGACAAGTCAGACACATCCAGTTCTCAGCAACCCAAAAGCCCGCAAGGCCTGAGTGACACAGGATATTCTTCCGATGGGATATCAGGTTCCCTTGGGGAAATCCCCAGTCTTATACCCAGTGATGAGAAAGATTTGCTCAAAGGACTCAAAAAAGACTCTTTCTCACAAGAAAGCAGCCCTTCCAGCCCCTCAGACTTAGCTAAGTTGGAAAGTACAGTACTATCCATTTTAGAAGCTCAGGCAAGTACACTGGTTGGTGAAAAAGCAGAAAAGAAAACACAGCCCCAGAAGGTTTCCCCTGAACAGCCTCAGGACCAGCAGAAAACTCAGACTCCATCTGAAACACAGGATACTACTATTTCAGAAGAGGCGATCAAAGAGAGTCAAGAAAAGAAGGTTAGTTCCAAAAAGGATAGTGAGCAAGGTTTTCCTTCCAGGAAGGAACACAAAGAGAAGCCCGAGCTAGTTGATGACCTAAGTCCGCGAAGAGCATCCTATGATTCGGTTGAAGACAGCAGCGAAAGTGAAAACTCCCCTGTTGCACGCAGAAAGCGGAGAACTAGGATCGGCTCATCAAGCAGCGACGAGTATAAGCAGGAAGACAGTCAAGGCTCAGGGGAAGAGGAGGACTTCATTCGAAAACAGATCATAGAAATGAGTGCTGATGAGGATGCGTCGGGCTCTGAGGATGAAGAGTTCATCAGGAGTCAGCTCAAAGAGATCAGCGGGGTTGCTGAGAGCCAGAAGAGGGAGGAAATAAAGGGGAAAGGAAAAACAGCAGCAGGGAAACACCGACGGCTAACTCGAAAGAGTAGTACCAGCTTCGACGATGACGCAGGGAGACGTCATTCCTGGCATGACGAGGATGATGAAACTTTCGATGAAAGTCCTGAACTCAAATTCAGAGAGACTAAAAGCCAGGAGAGTGAAGAACTCGTTGTTGCTGGAGGAGGAGGGCTACGTCGATTTAAGACTATAGAACTCAACAGTACAGTAACAGATAAGTACTCTGCAGAATCCTCTCAGAAAAAGACAACTTTGTATTTTGATGAAGAGCCAGAATTAGAAATGGAAAGTCTGACGGATTCACCCGAGGACAGATCTAGAGGAGAGGGATCCTCTAGTCTCCATGCATCCAGCTTCACTCCTGGCACATCCCCTACGTCAGTATCATCACTTGATGAGGACAGTGACAGTAGCCCGAGTCACAAAACAGGAGAAGGCAAGCAGCAGCGCAAAGCTCGGCACAGGTCACACGGCCCTCTCTTACCTACCATTGAAGACTCTTCCGAGGAAGAAGAACTGCGAGAGGAAGAGGAATTGCTAAAAGAGCAAGAGAAGCAGAGAGAACTGGAGCAGCAGCAGAGGAAGAGTTCTAGTAAGAAATCGAAGAAAGACAAAGATGAGCTTCGAGCTCAGAGAAGGAGAGAAAGACCGAAGACGCCACCCAGTAATCTCTCGCCCATCGAGGATGCATCTCCCACTGAAGAACTGCGCCAGGCAGCAGAAATGGAGGAACTCCATAGGTCCTCTTGTTCTGAGTATTCACCTAGCATAGAATCAGACCCAGAAGGATTTGAAATAAGCCCTGAGAAAATAATAGAAGTTCAAAAAGTTTATAAATTGCCCACAGCTGTGTCTTTATATTCACCGACAGATGAGCAATCTGTTATGCAGAAAGAAGGTGTTCAGAGGGCTTTAAAAAGTGCTGAGGAGATGTATGAAGAAATGATGCAGAAACCCCACAAGTATAAAGCTTTTCCAGCTGCAAACGAACGAGATGAAGTGTTTGAAAAAGAGCCATTGTATGGTGGTATGTTAATAGAGGACTACATTTATGAATCTTTAGTAGAGGACACATACAATGGATCAGTAGACGGCAGCCTGCTCACCAGGCAAGAAGAACAAAATGGCTTTATGCAGCAGAGAGGAAGAGAGCAAAAAATAAGACTCCAGGAGCAGATGTATGATGACCCTATGCAGAAGATTACAGACCTCCAGAAAGAGTTTTATGAGCTAGAAAGCTTACATTCTGTTGTGCCTCAAGAAGATATTGTTTCAAGCTCTTATATCATTCCAGAAAGCCATGAGATAGTGGACCTGGGTAGCATGGTGACTTCTACCAGTGAAGAAAAGAAACTATTAGATGCTGATGCTGCTTATGAAGAACTCATGAAGCGGCAGCAGATGCAGGTGGCAGATGGATCCAGCCTCATTCAGACTCCCATTGGGGATGACATGGCAGAGTCCACGCTGGACTGTGACAGGATGCAAGATGCATCTCTGACATCAAGCATCCTTTCTGGAGCATCTCTTACAGACTCAACCAGCAGTGCAACTCTCTCTATCCCAGATGTTAAGATAACCCAACATTTTTCAACAGAAGAACTTGAGGATGAATATGTAACTGATTATACAAGAGAAATTCAAGAGATAATTGCCCATGAATCTCTGATATTGACCTACTCTGAGCCTTCAGAAAGTGCTACGTCTGTCCCACCTTCTGACACACCTTCTCTCACATCATCTATTTCTTCGGTTTGCACCACAGATAGCTCCTCACCTGTCACTACCCTCGATAGCCTAACAACTGTTTATACAGAGCCAGCAGATGTAATAACTAAATTTAAAGATTCTGAGGAAATTTCTTCAACTTATTTTCCAGGCAGCATTATCGACTATCCAGAAGATATAAGTGTATCTTTAGATCGGACCATCACACCAGAAAGTAGAACTAATGCTGATCAGATTATGATTTCTTTCTCTAGTATAGCACCTTCTATCACAGAATCTGTAGGAACTAAACCCAAGAGGCCACAAGCTGACACGATTTCCACTGGCATACCTATATCTGAAAAGGATTTAATAAAAGGCAAGAAAGAAACTGGGGATGGAATTATTCTGGAAGTTTTGGATGCTTACAAAGACAAAAGGGAAGAGTCTGAGGCTGAACTAACAAAAGTTAGCTTACCTGAGACTGGGTTGGTCCAAACACCTTCTTCTGTAATAGCCCCTCAAATCAAGGAGCAACCTGTATCTGCACATTCTGTATCTGGAAAGATCTCTGGTCAGGAAAAGCCCACATACAGGTTACCATCTGGCAGTCTTCCTGTTTCTACCCATCCATCTAAATCTCACCCATTTTTCCGAAGTTCTTCTTTGGACATATCAGCCCAGCCACCCCCTCCTCCCCCACCACCTCCCCCTCCCCCTCCACCACCTCCTCCTCCCCCACCCCCACCATTGCCTCCAGCAACTTCTCCTAAACCACCCACTTATCCTAGAAAAAAGTTGGCAGCTGCAGCTCCAGTGCCTCCAACTACTATTGTTACAACCCATGTTGATGCTATTACTACTGTAGAAGCCACAGCTGCCCGCAGAAGCAATGGTTTACCTGCAACTAAAATATGTGCTACTGCACCTCCTCCTGTCCCTCCCAAGCCTTCTTCAATTCCAACTGGACTTGTATTTACACATAGGCCAGAGGTAAGCAAACCTCCAATTGCCCCCAAGCCAGCAATTCCTCAGATTCCAGTGACTACACAGAAAACAACAGATGTGTGCCCCAAACCGACAGGTCTATCTTTAACATCAAGTATGTCCTTAAATTTAGTGACTTCGGCAGACTACAAACTGCCTTCCCCTACTTCTCCACTTTCTCCACACTCTAATAAATCCTCACCTAGATATTCGAAGTCTCTCATGGAGACTTATGTGGTTATTACATTACCCTCTGAACCTGGGACTCCAACAGATTCTTCTGCTCAAGCCATTACAAGTTGGCCCTTGGGATCACCCCCAAAAGATCTGGTTTCCCTTGAAACAGTATTTTCTGTAGTTCCTCCCATGACAGCTACAGAAATTCCAAGTGCTTCTCAGCCAACCCTGTATACATCTGGAGCTTTGGGGACATATTGTGCTGCCCCTGTTGTAACACCATCTCTGTTTCAAACAGTACCTGCTTCGCTCACACAGTTCCTTCCAACAGAAGCTTCAAAATCTGAAGTTTCTGCAGTGAGAAGCACAGTCCCAAGTGTTGCTCCCAGAAGTGTTTCCATACCAATTCCTCCAGAGCCTCTTGCTCTAGACAGGCATCAGTATAAGGAAAACGGAAAGTTGCCGCTTATTGGAGATGCCATTGATTTGCGTACAATACCAAAAACAGAAGCTCAAGTAACTGAAAAATGCATGGATCTTTCTGCTTCTGCAATGGATGTGAAAAGGCAGACAGCAGCGAATGAAGTTTACAGGCGACAGATTAGTGCCGTCCAACCTTCTATCATAAACCTCAGTGCAGCTTCCTCCTTAATAACTCCAGTCACCATGGACTCTAAGACAGTGGCTGTTGTCACGTGCACAGATACTACAATTTACACAACAGGCACAGAAAGCCAAGTGGGTATAGAGCATGCCATAACATCCCCACTACAGCTTACCACAGCCAAACATACTGAGTTACCGTACAGGAAACCTAGTAGCCAGACTTTCCCCACGATGCGAGACGAAGCACCTATAAACTTATCATTAGGTCCTCCCACTCAGGCAGTGACATTGGCTGTCACAAAGCCTGTCACTGTACCTCCTGTTGGTGTTACAAATGGATGGACTGACAGCACTGTATCTCAGGGGATCACTGATGGAGAAGTGGTAGATCTCAGCACATCAAAGTCTCATAGAACTGTTGTGACAATGGATGAATCTACTTCAAATGTGGTGACTAAAATCATAGAAGACGATGAAAAACCAGTTGATTTGACTGCTGGAAGACGAGCTGTGTGCTGTGACGTGGTTTACAAGTTGCCTTTTGGACGGAGCTGCACAGCACAGCAGCCTGCAACTACCCTTCCTGAAGACCGTTTTGGCTATCGGGATGACCACTATCAATATGATAGATCAGGGCCATATGGTTACAGAGGGATTGGTGGAATGAAACCTTCCATGTCAGATACTAATCTAGCAGAAGCTGGACATTTTTTCTATAAAAGTAAGAATGCTTTTGATTATTCTGGAGGAACTGATGGAGCAGTAGATCTAACTTCAGGGAGAGTGTCTACAGGTCAGTATGATGTAGCCATAGACCCTGCCTTGAAATGTCATTACGGTGTTATGCCTCTCGTTTCTGGATGAAAAGTGTCCCTACTCCAGTTTTTGTTTACGTTTTTGCTTTCGTTGGATGTCTTGGCAATATATTTTAAAGTACATGTGCATTTTTGTTTCTCCATGGTTCTTGCTGTTGCGTTGCCTGCATGTGCCTGCATGTTCAACGTTGCTTTTCTTCCGCATCTAATTAGGTTAACCTGTGGATTTGCATGCAGTCCCATTCATTGCGCTCATCAGGATAAAAGGGCTTTCAGACCCAAACAGCACCACTCATTTTGAGAACTGGACTATAACTCTACCCTGTATTTCAGGTGAGGTAATGGATTATTCAAGCAAGACTGCAGGTCCATACCCAGAAACACGCCAAGTCATTTCGGGAGTTGGGATTAGTACCCCGCAGTATTCCACAGCAAGAATGACTCCACCTCCTGGACCCCAGTATGGTGTGGGAAGTGTTTTGAGGTCATCTAATGGTGTTGTCTATTCTTCAGTAGCAACTCCAATCCCCTCCACATTTGCTATCACCACTCAACCTGGCTCTATTTTCAGCACCACGGTCAGAGATTTATCTGGCCTTCATACAACAGATGCAATAACTTCACTATCAGCCCTGCATCAAAGCCAGCCAATGCCTAGATCGTATTTCATAACAACAGGTGCATCCGAAACAGACATCTCGGTAACCAGCATTGACATCAATGCCAGCCTGCAAACTATTACCATGGAAACTCTTCCTGCCGAGACAATGGACTCTGTTCCTACCTTAACCACAGCCTCTGAGGTGTTTTCTGAGGTGGTTGGAGAGGAAAGCACTCTTTTGATTGTCCCTGATGAAGACAAACAACAACAGCAACTTGACTTGGAGCGAGAGCTCCTGGAACTGGAGAAAATTAAACAACAACGCTTTGCCGAGGAACTGGAGTGGGAACGTCAGGAGATTCAGAGGTTCCGTGAACAAGAGAAGATCATGGTTCAGAAGAAGCTGGAGGAGCTGCAGTCTATGAAGCAGCACCTTCTCTATCAACAAGAGGAAGAGCGGCAGGCCCAGTTCATGATGAGACAGGAGACGCTAGCTCAGCAACAGATACAGCTGGAGCAGATCCAACAGCTACAACAACAGCTCCACCAGCAGCTTGAGGAACAAAAACTTCGCCAGATCTACCAGTATAACTATGATCCCTCTGGGACCGCTTCTCCACAAACCACCACTGAACAGGCAATTTTGGAGGGTCAATATGCTGCTACAGAGGGCAGTCAGTTTTGGGCCACCGAAGACGCCACCACAACAGCATCTACTGTGGTAGCCATTGAAATACCACAGAGCCAAGGATGGTACACGGTTCAGTCTGATGGTGTGACTCAGTACATCGCCCCGCCTGGCATCTTGAGCACTGTTTCGGAGATACCTCTGACAGATGTTGTCGTCAAAGAGGAGAAACAACCCAAAAAGAGAAGCTCTGGAGCTAAAGTTCGGGGGCAGTATGACGAGATGGGGGAAGGCGTGGCAGATGATCCACGGAATTTAAAAAAGATCGTGGACAGTGGTGTGCAAACTGACGACGAAGAAACTGCCGATCGGAGTTATGCAAGTAGGAGAAGAAGAACTAAAAAAAGTGTTGATACCAGTGTCCAAACTGATGACGAAGATCAGGATGAATGGGATATGCCTTCTAGGTCCAGGAGAAAAGCCCGAACAGGGAAATACGGAGATAGCACGGCAGAGGGTGACAAGACCAAACCCCTTTCCAAAGTCTCCAGTGTAGCAGTTCAGACAGTCGCAGAGATATCTGTGCAAACTGAGCCAGTGGGAACCATAAGAACACCTTCCATACGAGCACGAGTGGATGCCAAGGTAGAAATAATTAAACACATTTCAGCGCCTGAAAAGACTTACAAAGGGGGCAGTTTAGGATGCCAAACAGAAACAGATTCAGACACACAGAGCCCTCCATATCTGGGTGCCACATCTCCACCCAAAGACAAGAAACGCCCAACACCTTTAGAGATCGGTTACTCTTCTTCTCACCTTCGGGCAGACCCCACAGTCCAGCTGGCTCCTTCCCCACCCAAATCTCCAAAAGTCCTTTACTCTCCCATCTCACCACTTTCCCCAGGCAACGCCTTAGAACCAGCCTTTGTACCTTATGAAAAACCCCTCCCTGATGACATAAGTCCACAGAAAGTACTCCATCCAGATATGGCTAAAGTTCCCCCGGCAAGCCCTAAGACAGCCAAGATGATGCAGCGTTCAATGTCTGACCCCAAGCCACTGAGTCCAACAGCAGACGAAAGTTCCAGGGCTCCTTTTCAGTATTCCGAGGGCTTCACGGTAAGAGGGATTCTATTCAGTTAGAAGACAATGGATGAGTTGATGTTAATCATGTGTTTGCAGATTTAGAAGGTAACAAAACGAGCATGTAGAAAATGAGATACTAAAATTGAGGGAGGACTGTGTCATTTTAAATGTGGCGGGGGGATGCGGGGGAGTGGTGGGAGGACAAAGACTACTTTCACATGAAAGCTGTATGTAAGACAGACTGAGGACAAAGTTTGTTGTTTTATGAAGTTTGAGACAAAAGTTCCGCTTTAACATCAAAATGGCTGAATTGTAGACTGCTTGCTGTGAATTTTACTTGAATTCCTTTTGCGCACGTGATGGGATAAACATTGACTATAAACAAACAAGGCTAGGGATGAAGGATGATCATGCATTTTGATAAGGGGTACCAAATCTCATTATTGGAGTGTTGGTCA
Source organism: Apodemus sylvaticus (assembly GCF_947179515.1). NCBI lineage: Eukaryota > Metazoa > Chordata > Mammalia > Rodentia > Muridae > Apodemus > Apodemus sylvaticus. The sequence continues at coordinate 14,435,427 of NC_067473.1, read as the reverse complement.
AATGCATGTGGACAGTCTCTTCTTTTAGCCCGTATTTACTATAAAACTTAACATAATTCATTGACTAAGATGGAGGCAGATGGACATACAATACATTAGGCATTAGGTCCAGTTCACCAATGCTTATTTCATTCGTGGCAATTTTCTTAAACTAACCTCAAATGAACCTCCCTGCTAGGGTTTGTAGAAATATAAATAAATTTTGTTTTTTATAGCAGAGGTTATTTTATTGGGCTTACTTTTGGTTCAGGGGAAGAAATAGATATCTGAGGAATGTAAAGATTCTATAAATGTGAATGTGAATGTTAATTAATCCTCACAGCAGGCATACTGTAATTAGTAAAATTAATTCATATGGTTTAAGTATGAGTTCAGTTTTGAAAAAGGAATCTTTTTTTTTATTCGATATAATTTATTTACATTTCAAATGATTTCCCCTTTTCTAGCCCCCCACTCCCCGAAAGTCCCGTAAGCCCCTTCTCTTCCCCTGTCCTCCCACCCACCCCTTCCCACTTCCCCGTTCTGGTTTTGCCCTATACTGCTTCACTGGGTCTTTCCAGAACCAGGGGCCGGCCACTCCTCCTTTCTTCTTGTACCTCATTTGATGTGTGGATTATGTTTTGGGTATTCCAGTTTTCTAGGTTAATATCCACTTATTAGTGAGTTCATACCATGATTCACCGAAAAAGGAATCTTTTTAAATTAAAGTTCTCCCTAGTGCAGTAGTTTTTTATCTGAAGCTTCAAAATTCAACCTGTTATTTCCACTGATCTCTGTGTTAAACAGTGGCCATAGTCTAATATAATATAATTAATATAATATAGTCTGTAGTTATATAGCTATCATGTTTATAATCATATTAATTAAAATTTCACATCTAAATATTTCAGATTTGTGGTAGATTTTTTCTTGTTTTCGTCTATATTTCCTACTTCCTTTTCCTGAACTAATTTGTTTACTCACTGTGTAGCCTGGTTGAAGCCTTCCCTTTCCTCCCAGTCTCACCCATACACCCCGACACACAATTTTCTCAAGGAAAGGGAGGCCCACCATGGGTCCATGCCCGCCTGAACCAAAAGTAAGCCCAATAAAATAATATTCTATTGTGTAAATAAACCACATTTTCATTATTTCATGGGTCCATGCCCACCTGGTGCATCCCTACACCTAATAACCCATTCCTCTCCCCATCACTTCTCCCACCCAGATCCCTTCTCCACCCACCTCTGGTGACTATTTTATGTCCCCTCCTAAGTGAGATTTGAGCATCCTCCCTTGAGCATCACTTGTTACTTAGCTTATTTGGGTCTGTGGGCTGTATCATGGGTATCCTGTACTTTATAGCTAATATCCACTTACCAGTAAGCACATACCATGTATGTCCTTTGGGACTGGGTTATCTCATTCAGGATGATATTCTCTAGTTCCATACATTTGCCAGCAAATTTCATGATGTCCTTATTTTTAATACCTGAGTAATATTCTATTGTGTAAATAAACCACATTTTCATTATCCATTCTTCTGTTGAGGGACATGTAGGTCGTTTCCAGGTTCTGACTATCATGACTAAAGCTGCTATGGACACAGTTGTGCAAGTGACCTTGTAGTATTTTGGGGCATCTTTCAGGACTAGTATAGCTGGGTCTTGAGGTAGAACTATACCTGTTTTTTGTTGTTGGTCTTTGTTGTTGTTGTTTTGTTGTTGTTGTCTTGTTTTTGGTTTTTGAGAAACCCCAAGATTGATTTCCAGAATGGTTGTACAAGTTTTCACTCCTACCAGTGGAGGAGTGTTCCCCTTACCCCACATCCTTGCCAGCGTGTGCTGGCACTTGAAGATTTTGGTCTTAGCCATTCTAACAGGTGTAAATGGAATCTCAGAGTCATTTTGATTTGCATTTCCCTACTGACTAAAGACATTGAATGTTTCTTTAATGATTCTCAGTCATTAGAGATCCACATGCTAAGAATTCTCTGTTTATCTCTGTACCCTAATTTTAATTAGGTTATTTGGTTTGTTGGTGTATAATTTCTTGAGTTCTTTGCATATTTTGTCTATCAGCCCTCTATCAGGTTTAGGGTTGGTGAACATATTTTATCATTCTGTATCTGTGCCATTGGTGTTGACCTTTTCTCTCCAAAAGCTTTTCAGTTTCATGAGGATTCATTTATTATTAATTTTTACTCTTAGTGCCTGAGCTGTTGGTGTTCAGGAAGTTGCCTCCTATAACACTGTGTTCAATGCTATTTCCCACTTTCTTCTCTGTTAGATTTAGTACATCAAGTTTTATATTGTTGTCTTTGATACACTTGGACTTCAGTTTTGTGCAGGGTGACTATTTGCAAATATGGACTATTTGTATTCTTTTACATGTAGACATCCAGTTAGACCAGCACCATTTCTTGAAGATACTTTCTTTTTGCCACTGTATGGTTTTGGCTTCTTTGTCAAAAATCAAAGGTCTGTTGGTGTGTATGTCTATCACTGAGTCGTCAATTTGATTCCTTTGATTAATCTGTTTGTTTTTCACCAATACCATGCAGTTTTTATAAATATTGCTCTGTAGTACAGCTGGAAATCAGGAGTGGATATACCTAAAGAAGTTCTTTTATTGTACATCATTGTTTTTAGTTGGACTGGATTTTTGTTTGTTTGTTTCTTTTGCCATAGAAGTTGAGAATTGTTCTTTCAAGGTCTGTGAAGAATTGCATTCCAATTTTTATGGGAATTGCACTAAATATCTAAATTGCTTTTGACAACAGGGCCATTTTTACTATGTTAATGCCAGTGTTCCATGAACATGGAAAATCTTTCCATCTTCTGATATCTTTTTCAATTTCTTTCTTAGAGACTTGGTGTTCTTCTCATACAGATCTTTCACTTTCTTGGTTACAGTTACACCAAGATATTTTGTATTAACTTTAGGTATTGTAAATGGTGTTGTTTCTCTAATTTTGTTCTCAGGCTGTTTATCATGTGTATAAAGGAGGGTTACTAATTTTGTTGCGTTAATTTTGTATCCAGCCACTTTGCTTAAGGTGTAAACATTCTCTGGTAAATTTTGGGGTTCACTTATGTGAACTATCATAACATCTGTGAAGAGTGATACTTTGACTTTGGATACTGTCTCTGTTTTTTTGTTTGTTTGTTTGTTTAGGTTGGCTAACGGTTTATCTATTTTGTTAGTTTTTCTCAAGGAACTAGCTTTTGGTTTCCTCGATTCTTATATTGATTTCTTTGTTCCTAATTGTTTGGTTTCAGCCATTAGTTTGATTATTTCCCTCATTCTACTCCTCTTTAATGTGTTTGCGTTGACCCTAAACTATGGTCAATATGATGCTCCATAGGAGAACACTAATAATTGCTCTTTTGTAAACAGTTGTCAACTGGAGATAGTTTCTTGGTTTTAGGGATTAGAGCTCATGTTCACTTCCACTCTCAGCATTGTGAACCCATCTGGTTTAGATTTTTGCGGTCTCTGTATCTGTTGTCACAATCTGCAAGTTCATATGTGTATTAATGCTGTTGTGTCTGAAAGACACCATTTGCTTGGTGTCTTCCATCCCCTCTGGATCTTACAATATTTCAGCCTATCTTTCACAGAGTTCCCTGTTCCCTGAGAAGAGACATTTGATAGATATATTTCATTTTCCAAAGTCTCATACTATTGTCTAGTTTCGTGCCTCTGTATTTGTCCCTTTCTTTTACAGGAGGAAGATTCTCTGAAGGCTGAATGAGGCACTGACCTAGAGATTTAGGAAAATGTAAAAGTCACATTATTACTATATTATTTAGTAAAACAGTAGTATTTGGTTTGCCTCTAGGTCCATGGCCTATCTGGTCTTAGGTTCTTGGCCATCTGAGCAATGTCAGACATAGATTCCATCTCATGGAGTGTACCAGACCTTTAATTCAATCAGATAGCTTCTTCCACAATATTTGTGCATCATGCCATGTATAATACAGGCAGGCCATCATTGTACACCTCAAGGAGGTTTGTAGCTGGGCTGGTGGTTACCTTTCTCCTCTTGAAGTATGCAAAACACCTTCAGTAGTATAAACCTTTGTCAGGCTCTAGTTGGAACCAGGTTGACTTCTTTGTTATCAATGAGATATATACATATTGTCTTCATAAAAAAAGACATTCCCATCACTTTGTGGTGAGCACACAATACCCTTGCCAATAGCCTAAGTAGTTTAGGGGTTTCAGTGAGAGCTCCACTGGCCAACAATCCAATTAAATGAAAGCCTTTTCATATACTGGAAGTTTAGGTTAGTGGCAAAGGTTGTCCAATTGCAGTCTGGTCTCTCCCTTCATCTGGTGCCTCCATTTAGATTTTATGTTTTTATTTTAAGAAGCTTCTAATATATGCAGGTTATAATATGACCCCTCAAAAATGGTCCTTAATATAGTTTGTGTTGTCCATAGTCCCTCCCTGTCTTAGTTTCTCTTCTATTGGTATAAAGAGACATCATTGCAAAGGCCACCTTTACAAAAGAAAGTATTTAATTAGAGGAATGCTTTCAGTTTTAGAGAGTTACTCCATGACTGTTATAGTACAAAGCAGATATGCATGGAACTGTAGTAGTAGCAGAGAGTTTTATATCCTGAGCCAAGTTAATCAAGAAGTGAGAAAGAGACACTGGCCCTGACCTGTCAAGTGAAATGCCACAACCCAGTGACATACTTCCTCCAAGACAGCCACACCCATTCCAACAAAGCCACACCTTCTAGTACTACTCAAGCAGTTCTACTAATTTGTTTATGTATACTTAAGTCTTACTTCTACCACTAATTTATAAATGATATGTACAAAATATTATCATCTGTAGAATATACATAATAATATAAAATAATACCCTTATTAGCTAGTAAAATACACATAATACATGTAAAATTATATCTTTAGTAGAATATAAACTCAGATTTTATTTCTGGGTAATGATTTTGTTAACTGGATTTGCAGCAAAATGGCTGACTAAAAATGTTTCCTGGATTTCTTTTTTATCAAACTATTTCCATTCTTCCCAGATTGGAGGACTTCACAGATTTTTAACTAACACTAAAACAAAGCGGGAAAGTTACACCTGAAATAAATAAATAAATGGTATTCACCCACTTGTGAAACTTGTATAATTCAGTGTTATATTATTCCATTCTTTTTTATCTTGTTTCATTTTTCTACCTCCTAGATGTTTAACTTGTTCAGAGTTTATTTCAATCTAGGAGCTTTTTAAGATTATTTGTAGAGTATCTATAGCATCAGGTCCAGGAGGTTTTTGTAATTCAAAGAAAACAAACCATTTATGTTCCCCTTGTCCTTTCTATTCAATAATGAGACTGATTTGCATCACTAACTCAGGTAACTGCAGGAAGGAATGTTAATTCAGCATGCCAAGAGCAAAGGTGACTTTAGACACTACAAGGAAGCAATGTAAATTCTAAGAATTTCCCTCTGGCTAGAAAGATGTGAGTTCATTCACAGATTAGTATCTCTTAAAAAATAGCAAATCTTTCATGATTTTTTTTCATTAAAAAGACAAGTTGTTTCAGAAAAAAAACAAAAACAATCAAACAATCAAAAACCCTAAACTTTCCACAGTAATGCATGCTTTTTGCTCCAAAAGAAAAAGAAAAAAAAAAAACTATTGTTGAACCTCTCTCTATGGCCATAGATCCACAAAGCATTAAACTGTTTGGTCCTAATACCAGTCTTAACAGAAACATCTTTGGGGTTTTTTGTTTGTTTTTTGTTTGTTTGTTTGTTTTTTGTTTTGTTTTTTCCTAGACAGGGTTTCTCTGTGTAGCCCTGGTTGTCCTGGAACTCACTTGGTAGACCAGGCTGGACTCGAACTCAGAAATCTGCCTGTCCCTGCCTCCCAAGTGCTGGGATTAAAGGCGTGCACCACCACCACCCAGCAAAATCTTTGTTAAAATGATTATTTTGTAGAAATTATGCCAGGTGCTTTAGAAAAGCAAGTGGAATTCATAATTCATGATCTGAATGTTACAAAAATATGTTTTGCTTCATTGATCATTATTTATATGTACTTTTAAAAATTTGTAACCCTTGAGTATCGATTCTAAGACTAATTTCCATAGCCAAAAATAAAAAAAATTGTTTTTATTAAAATGTTGTTTTTGCATTCACCCAATAAAGATTAAGAAGTAATGACTAAGTGGGACTTGAAAAGGAGTCTTTAATACGAGTTATTTTTCAGTGACTCTTAAGAAAATGCAAGATAAAAATCAGTCTATTGAAAGTGATTTTGATGAAATTATATTTTACAGTGATATTATATACAAAAAATTTACTCACGTTCTAAAGTTGCGAGTGTCGATACATGAATCATCATCTTTTCTAGGTCTGATCTTTTATCGTTCCTTATGTTGTTCATATATTTGCAGGGATTAAATCTTATGTTGTGAAATGTAAGTATGTTAAAATTAAAATAGGCAGCAATATATTAGTGCTTTTTAATATATAGCAGTAAAATAATAGTCATTAATTATTAGCAAACTATCAAGTCTTATGATAAAATCAACTAAGGCAAATGAACACATATAAATGTCATTTTGTTTGCTTAGGAATGATGCAATTCATTATAATGAATGTTTAAGAGTTAATTTAAAGTAAATCTCATAATACTGAAGGAAAGTTCATTTGTTAATCTACTCCAGAAATCCATATTTCAAAATATAAAAATTAGCATGCTTCTAAGAACAGACTCATATTCCTATTAATCAGTGAAAGACCTCTTCAAAAATTTAACAATGGATTTTTTTTTAAGTTTTAAATATTTTTATTTTTTTAATTTTTTTAATTTTTTATTTTTTTACTTTTTTATGCGATATATTTTTATTTACATTTCAAATGATTTCCCCTTTTCTAGCCCCCCACTCCCCAAAAGTCCCATAAGCCCCCTTCTCTCCTCCTGTCCTCCCACCCACCCCTTCCCACTTCCCCGTTCTGGTTTTGCGGAATACTGCTTCACTGAGTCTTTCCAGAACAAGGGGCCACTCCTCCTTTCTTCTTGTACCTCATTTGATGTGTGGATTATGTTTTGGGTATTCCAGTTTTCTAGGTTAATATCCACAGTACTAGTTTAACAAACATGAAGGACTCTCTCAACTGAGATCTGAATGTGATTCGCGTAATTTACTAATGTACAGCATTTTACATCCATTAGCTTCCTCAGTATTTCATAATATGATTTTATTAACAACTCATAATATTTTCTGTCTAAACATTTCTGAGGCTGTAACCATGTCTACACACACCCCCACACACACACACACATATACAAACAAACAGACACAGACACATACACACACACACACACACACACACACACACACACATTCTCCCGAATAAACTTTCTCCAAAACTCACTCATATACTGAACACATGTGTATCTATTTATATTTCTAAAATTATTCCTGATTATTAGGACTTAATGGTATACAGCATTAGCTATTATTGAGAAAAATTAAACGAATTTTTCATTTATGGAAGGGATCACTTGTCTGTAAATACTCAGAGAAATACACAATAGAGTTATACTTCATGTATTATCTATTGAAAAAACCATTGACCTGCTCATTTCTATACTTCTGTATACAATTGGGAATTGCGAGCAAGTTTAAGAACTTAAAATATGATATGTCAACTTTATCTTAGAGAAATCAATAGAATGCTTCTTGACACTGACTGAATGAAATCCCTAACCAATTGCCAATTGTGTTGTCTCATAAAGAACAAAATGATCAAAGAACATATGATATATGTCCTATCAACCAGGACTTTACAGCAGGATTTAAGTTTTATAGACATTATTTTAGAGGCATATTTCAAATTTATGAAGAAGAGTTATGTCATCGATTGCAAACATATATAGATTAAAAACCACCTCTTGAGGCTAGTGAGATGGCTCATGGAATAAGGGCGCTTATGCACGTGCATGCGCTCCTGTACACACACACACACACACACACACACACACACACACACTAGAAGAAAAAGGCAAGTTTCCACTCATTGCCATTTGGCCTCCACATGTCTACTGTGGTATGCATATGTCCATACATATTCCCATACCAAAAAGTCAATTAACAAACACACAAGCAAACAAAGAACCTATTTCACATTTATTTTAATGTGTTTCAAGGTTATGTTGAGCATAAGGAGTAATCAGTGCAAGATAGAAACACCAAATATTAGAGATCCCTATGGCTTTGAGGTTAGCTATTATAAGAGTTTGAACACAGAATGTCTGTCTTACTCCTGTGAAATTCAGGGTCACTTTTAAAATTTTCATCGCAGTCATCATAGCTTTTGATATTCATTGACTACATAGGTCCTCATATTGCTAATGATGTGATGCTTGGGAGACGTTAGAGAGCAACCACACAGATCTAATACTTCATATTCAGAAAGAATATCAGGGAAGAATTACAGTTTATTGTCTACAAAACAGAGTTAATTGTATTCAGATGAAACTGACAGTGAGTACATAGCTTGGGGAAACATTGGATTCGCTGCAGCTGCTCTCTGTGGAGAAATGATTTGTTCTCATACTCTCTAGATAACTGGTACACTGTGCTGCAGCTAGCACCCCTGATTATAGAAGAATGCTCTCTGGAAAACCAGTAGGAGATGCTTTTGAATATTTATATTGGCGTTTATATCCTCATACAAATTATCATTTTAAAATTTTATTAGTTTTATATTCTCTTGAGATTTCCCACACAGATGATTTAGCACATTTTCTAATAAATGAATAGAGTCAGGTAGCATATAATATCGTTTTTACCTCATAGAAAATAACATTATATACCAGCAAATCATATTCAGTATTTCTAGGTATACAGCTGCCTGCCAGTGTTAAATTGGTTAGAACAACTGTCTGCAAATTAAAGAGGCAAGGGTTTAATTTGGCTCCCATTTCCAGCAGATAGTCAGTTTACCTGACTGGTCTGGACTTCACTATCTAACACACACTGATCACACACACTCCTGGTAATCTTTCCACCTCAGCCCCTCAGGATGCTGGGATCTCAGGATAATTGTAGTATTGAAAGGAAATGAATCATTTCTTTCCTGTTCCTTGATATATTATTCTATTCCAAATCGTCATAGGAGTTTACAGAGAGAAACTCTTATTTTTGTGTGTGTAAATGTTACCTCATGGTGCTTTATGTGGTTTCCAAAGCTGTAAAACTCCATATGCTGAAAACAACCACATCCAGAACACATGTATCAAAGGAGCAAAAATGAACTAGGTTAGACTCCGCTCTCTGGGAAGATCCTGTAGTCATGTGGATAAAATGGAAGAGAGTGCGTCTTTGTTTCAAGCTCCTAGAACAAAGCCCTTTTATTCCAGCAAATTCCCATTCACACTGTGATATATTCTCCAGTGAAAAATGCTGGACTATGCAACAAAAGTAAATTTTGACTGGCTTTGTTCAATTACATGCAAACGAGACAATGTAAGCCCCAAATAGAACTGAAGTAGAGCCTGCAGGTGGCTATATTTGTAAAACTTATTTTTAAGAAAAAGAAGAAGAATTGCTGGTTTGGCACTCATTTTCCATGGGTTGTGTAAAATATGCCATGAAATACTATGGCTAAAGCTAGATAAACTTTCCTAAAACATATCGAGGATAATCGCTCACAGGAGAAACATTTCTATCCTTAGCTGTGGAAGTACCTTGAATAGTTAAGAGAGTTGACTCACCCTAGATATAGGGTTTTATACTCAAAACAAATAATTATGCACATGTTAAGTGCTGACGGATGATTGTTTTATACACAAAAATCTATATATAGATGGGGTGCCTTTTAAAAAATGTCAGTGCTGGGAACCAAGTCCAGAGCCTAGGTAGATAATATACATATTACAGATGGCACTTTGATTTTAGTTTTCTGATACAGAAATGTGAAGATCAGTGACTTTGACTGCGGACATAGTACATCATATCTTAAAAATGTAGTTACAGACTAGAATAATGCCAAAGTGAGGCATGTAGTCTTTATTAAGGATCGTTTCATAAAATTCTAGCTAGTTAAATAAATAGAAGAATAGAAATCCTTGTTAGGTGAATGTGACAATCCTAAGGTATTCTAATAGAAATCATACATTAAAATGAACCTTTGCATCATTATCCACTAAACTATAAAACAATATGCAGTGATGGAAAGGACGCATGCATAAAGTCATAAACTACTGTAAAGGGAAGAGCCAGACCAGTACCCAAAGGCCAAGATGGGAACATGGCCTGGCCCGCATGTGTTAGCGACCCTTTCAGAGCAGTGTCACCCCACTAAGTAACAGACTTATTGATTATTGTGACAATAATTTGTTTTTCTTTATATGTTTTCTAATGGACTCCATATAGAAGATAGTATATGCCTTAAATACATAGCTTTCCAAAGTTTAATTACATGCATTTTAGTATTCATGCTTTTTTGTATTGATATTTATCTTCAAATACTGTTTTCCCCTTTAACTCAACAACAGCTTTTCATAATGTGCAGTTAATATCAAATTAACTATTTAAAAGTAAAGAATTGGGTTGTTTTAGTATATTTATAATACTGCACAGTCACTAGCTCCTCTATATAGTTCTAAAACATTTCATCATATCAAAATAAATCCTGTACCTATTCAGAGGTGACATTCTATTCCTGTCTCCCTTCTGTCAGCCAGCAGTGTTTTATGTCTATGATGTTTCAGTTTCTCAGCGTATACACATAAATGAGATCATAGCAGAAGTGACTTTGTGTGCCTAGCTACTTTCACTTTGAATACTATTTCCTACATCCATGCACATTTACCAGTTATCCATAGTGTGTTCCTTTGTACTCTTGAAATCCATTATACCATACACTCTTCAGTGTGTTTGTTTCTCTATATATTGATGGCATATTGGTGATTAAGAAACATGCTGGTATGCATATGAACATGTATGCATTCATTAAAGTCCTGGCTTTATTCTTTGGTTATATACTTAGGAGCATAAGTGACAAATATTATACTAATTCTACATTTAACTTTTTGAGAATTAGTCAGACTCTTCCATAGCTCTTAAAACTTTCGCATTCCTATCAGCAATGTACAATCATCACCATATATCTACCTGTTCTCTGGTACTTTTTCTCCTTAAATGAAAAACAAAAACAAATCAAAATAAAAAGCCATAGTCATCCTGCTGAGTGTAAACTCCTCTGAAATCATGGTTTTGATTTAATTTCCCCAGTAACTAATGATGTTGATTGAACATTAGTTCAAGTGTTTCTTGGCATTTGTATTCTTGTTTTCATTTGGACAAATTATTTGAGACTTTTGACCAGTTTTTAATATGATCATGTAATGATAATAGTTTATAAAAGCCATATTTTCATATTAATGGGTAAAGTCAACTAATGTAATAGGTAGCTGGTAAAATTATCAATCACTTGGGAATTAAGGTGAATGTGTTTAGATATTTTAAATGGGTACCAGGACAAAACTACAAAATAATCTCAGCCAGTGGTTTTATTTCTCTAAGTAGAATAAGCTGGCCCCACATAAAGTGAATGCTACTGAAGTTTCCAGGTCTGAAACAGAGCTAATTCTCAAGTTTCTAAGGATGAGTTCACTCATTTAAAAAGAACATACCGAAATCAAAGACCATTTAGCATTCAGCTCATTTTGACAAAGTCCTGAAAACATACGCTTCTGACATGCACTTCTTGTGAAAAGCATTCCGTGTTTGTGCTTGAACACTCGTGGAAGCGTTATGACATAATGTCATACATTTAAAATACACCAGGGTGTTCTGGTCATATAGGAGTGTTTACTCGCATATCGGGAATACCTTTAAATCTGGAGATAACCTTGGCTTTTACCAAAGGTCCAGAAGCTGTGAACTCAGCCTTGCTCCCAAGGACAGCAGCGCCAAAGCTGGAACCTAGCTAAGAAATGGGAGATGGCCTGCGACTTGCCTTGTCCCCCAGAGCAAGCTGTTCCTTGTATCCCTCTTCTCCCTCAGAGCAGCCATACCCATTACCACTTAAAACATTTCTCTGAAAATTCTAACTTTGAAAATAAAAGAAATCCAGGATGATTGTAACAGAGAAACACACCAAGGTTTCAACTAAAATCTTGACATACAGTAAGAATAATGATGTGTGGGTTGCAGGAGTGAAACACGTGTGTTCAGTCTTGTGTTTTACCTGATGATCCATCTCCTTAGACCGCACTCACTAAGTATCATATCTGGTTTTAAAACAATAATTCTGATAGAAAACCTTTACTTTGTTAAAATGAACACAAGCATCAGGAAGGTTTAGATGATCCACTTTCCCCAAACTATTCTGATGCTATTTCCAAACTACTTCTTAATGCAAATCATAGCTATAACATTGGTTAAAAATAACCTCAGGATCAACCAGCTTGCAATTATAGCTCTTGTAATGCGTCTCTTTGGCATTATATATTTTGGAGAAACTATTACGTTTCTTTCAAGGTTTGGATTTAATACGAGGACGATGATGATGATGATGATGATGATGAATACGAGGACGATGATGATGATGATGATGATGATGATGATGATGGTGGTGGTGGTGGTGGTGGTGGTAGCAGTGGTGGTGGTAGTGGTGGTGGTGGTGGTGGTGGTGTGGGTGACATTGTTTGGCAAGTACTTGATCATACCAGATAAATAGCCTGTGTTAAATGATTATTAGTTCAATGACTGAACTCAAATCCTGACTGTAAGTACAAAAATCATTCTCTGTGACCTTTGTTTCATGGACTATGAATATTCTGACACATTTTTCACCTGTTTTAAAGAATAGTCCTTTGCTATAGGAGTACATAAGAATTGATTTCTATTTCTTAAATGTTTTGAATTGAAAAAGAAGCATATCACTTTAACTTCTTTCTTCTCTCCAACCGCCAGCTTCCCTCTAAACAGAAACATTCCCATGCCTCACTCTCATACATGCATATATGTGTATATATAATATATATACAACTTGTTGAGTCTTTTTAGTATGTATTTACATTCTGAATACTGCCTTCGTCCCACTCTACCCTTCACAGAGTCCCTCCCATCTTCTCCCCTCTGGTTCTCCTCTAAGAGGGTGGGTTTCACACACACACACACACACACACACACACACACACACACACACACATACACATGGGCATGGGGACTCTGCAAAATAAGATGCATCCTCTCCCACTGAGGCCAGACAAAGCAGCCCTATTGGGGAATGGATTCCACACTCACACAACTGCTTTAGGTACAGCCTCTGTTCTAGTTGTTGAGAGACCAACAGGTAGACTGAGCTGTATGTATGTTCCGGGGACCTTGTCCAGCTCACTCTAGAAGAGATATATGCTCTTTGGTTGGTGGCTCAATCTTTGAGAGTTCCAAGGGGTCCAATTTAGTTGACTCTCTTGCTATTCCTGTGTAGTTCCTATGTCTTTCAGGGCTTTCAGTCCTTCCCCAAATTTTTCCATAAGACTCTGTGACCTACATCCAATGTTTGGCTGTGGGACTCTGCATCTGTTTCAGTCTGATGGGTAAGGAGTATCTCAGAGGACAGTTATGCTAGGGTCCTGTCTGCAAACATAAGAGAGAATCATTAGTAGAGCCTGGGACTGGTTCTTGCCTATGAGATGGGTCTCTAGTTGGGTCAGTCATTGATTGGACATTCCTTCAGTCTATGCTCCTTCCTTCTCTCTGCATTTCTTTTAGACAGGACAAAGTTTGGACCAAAGGTTTTGTGAGTGGGTTGGTGTCCTTATCCCCCACTGTGCGTCCTGCCCGGCTACAGGAAGTGGCCTCTTCGGGTCCCACATACCCACTCTTCTGCATCTCCACTAAAGCCACTGCCATTGACTCTTGAGCGCTTCCCCTATCCCAGGTCTCTGTGACTTTCCAGAGATTCTCCCCATAAACCCACCCTGTACAATCGCATATTTCCATTCATTATCCTGGTGCTGCGGCTCTCTCTCCTGTCTCCCCACACCTGATTCAAGCATCCTTGCTTATGCCTTCTTTCTTGTTTAGCTTCTTTGAATCTGTGGACTAGAGAAAGGGGATCATGTATTTTGGGGCTAATCTCACTTAGAAGGGGAAATAAAATAGTGGTAAGAGACAGATGGAGAGAGGGAACTGGGTGGGAGAGGGGATAGGGAAGGGAGTGGGGGAGGAGATCAGCAAGGATGGCCAGATGGCCATGAGTGTAAATGGAAATCTGCAACTAAGGATGAGGAGGTAGGGGCCATCTCCAAGAGGAGACAGAAAGCTGGAATAAAGGAGGCACCAAGAATCATTGGGGGTGTCCTTAGCTGTGACTCAGAATTGAGGATATGGAACCTGAAGAGGCCGCTTCTGTAACCAGGCAGGAACCCAATGGAGAAATAGTTCTGATGGTGTCATATTGCACTGGCTTCTTTTGATTATATTCCTGTGCTGTCTTTAGCTATCTAGTTGCCTCTGGTGTTGGCTGACCTGATAGACACCAGGAGTAGTTAGCCACTGCGACTGGTCATCCTGGACAGCAGCAGGCCTCCCAAAATGCAGATAGAACTGTGAGCTAGGGTGTGAGGTGCAGGCCCTTGATTGCAGGTGTAAGAATGAATTGAAGATGGAGCTTGTTGTGCTTGGTGTCCTGGAAGGAAAGTGTGGATCAGAAGATGGACTCTGATAGGATGAAGAGGAGCTTATGGTTGCTGGGCTTGCTAGTGCCCTAGCAGATAGTGGGATTGGGGCGTGGATGTTGTCACTGGTGGGAGAAGGCTTCCCTGGAGACAGTTGGAGCTTTTGAGTGGAGAGTAAGGTGCCAATCTGAAAATGCAGGTGCCATTGTGTCCATTTTTGATGTTTGTGTGGTATGTCTTCAAGGATGACCACTCTACATTGGACTTCCAATAAGGGAGCCCATCTCTTGGAGATGCTTATATTCATTTTCTCAGCAATCACTAGTTACCTGTAGGTCTGGTGTTTGGACTATTGCAAAATGCCTTCCCTTTCCCATTAACATGTTTTTGCAACAGTTCCTCAGAGACTGTTTCACTAGAACTGACCTAAAACTAACCTGAGACTGTTTCAAAGCTGATTCCTTGATATTCTTGATCTTACAATCTTTCCTCCCCTTTGTCCCTGATGTTCCCAAATCCACAGGATTTGCAGGAGTTTTCATTTAGATATATCTATTGAGGATAGGCTGTTCTAACCCATTGATCTCTGATATGTGTCCAGTTGTGGGTTTTCTGTGATGACCTCCATTTGATATAAGAGAAGTTTGTTTGATTGGAGGTGGTAACCACATTTACCTGTGGGTAAGGATGAGTTTTAGGATGTAGTCAGGAATCACATCAATCTACAAAGTCATGGTACTAGATTTTTTTTTCTAATGTTTCCATAGCCTCAGGAAGCTAAGTTTCCAGTACCACACAGGCGTTTCCTCCTGTTGAGTAGGTCTAAAATCCAGTTTGACAGCTCTTCATTTCTGCCAATGTGTGAGTGTTACCATTATTACATCATTATTGCCATGCTGATAGATTTTGTTCATAGGTGTTGCATCTGAGTAGGGCTCTTTAATTGCTTTCGTTTCTTGCCAACTTTATTATAATTTCTAGAACTGCAAGCTAGACTGCTAGAAAGAGGTTTGCAGGTCAGATCCAGTTTAAATCATCTGAGGATTGGGTCATGAGTGCAGTGTCTTCAGCAGTGACCCTGGATATTTAATTAAGAACCCAAGGCATGACTCTCCTTTTTAAGAAGCAGCTCAGACCAGGCTCAGTCTCACCTAACAAAGAAGGAGGTTGGCACAATGACCAGAAGAGCTTATCACTTGATCTACAGGGAATTACTTGTTTTAAGCCAAGCTTTGCCACCAAGGATAACATTCAAAAATAAATGGCAGCCTGGAGTCTGCAAAGGTAGAAGCTTCTATTTGTCAAAATAGATGGTCTGGTTGTCAGAATAACATGAGATGAAATAATCGGCAAGGTAAACTTTAGGCATACACCAAGAGGTTTGATAATATAAAAATATAGTGAGTATATTGTTTATTTATAAGAAAATACTCCAAAGTTCACCTTAAAATATAAATATATAGAAGAAAGAGGTTTTTTTCAGGTAGAAAAAGTTATTTGTAATTGATACCTGTTGGAAAAGAATACATTACTTTTCTCCAATGGAGTGATTCTGGATTTATCAACCACACTCCAGGACAGGTACATGCTTCCCTCTAGAAATTGTCATTTCCCATTCAAGTCTTGCACTATCAGTGATGAGTGTTGCTTCTGTGAGGCTAATCTAACACCAGAGACTCTGTTCCTTTGCTATCTTCAAGTTCAAAACCAGTGACCACTACTTTCCATCTCTGCTGTCCTTTCATTCCTACAAATGTTCTCTGCCCTTAAATCACATGAACTTTTTCTAACTCAGAAGTCGCATGTACCTGTCATCTGGAAGCACCCTTTCTCAGTGACTTCCTGCTTACTCATGCACTAGCTTAGGTTTGTTGTTCGGGATTGCCCATGTTCTAGTCTATTAAAATGTCACCCATATCAACACAGCTGACTCTGAACTCCTATGCCAAGTTTCACTTCAAGAACATTTGCCCTGCTGTTGCTTCATCTCCCAACTTCAGAAAAATAAAGCAAAGAAAGAAAACTACACTGAATGAATTGAAATCAAATACAGTTTCCTTAAGCCATGACATTTTGAGGACAATTGTTGCAAGTGAATAGCTAACTACCTACCATTTGTGTGTTCTACTTAAAACCAAGCCTTTAGGAATGGATTATATTTATAACTTTTCATTTTTTGATTCAAATTTTGTTATATATAAGCACTGGGAACTTGAGAAAATTGATTGACCTTTCTGTCTTATTTTTCTCACTTGCAGAGTAAAGATAATAGAATTTACCCTAAAGGTTATTGTAAATTGAAATGAGTCAGCAAAAGTTACATAGGAACACATAAACTGAAATTCTGCTGAACACCAGGATCAGCTTGGCAGAGGGTCCTGAGGAAGGGATGTTTAGGAATGGCAGATGAGCTACCTGGAGTTAGCAATAGATGCAAGCTGACCATTCTATGCTCTACTTGAGATAGCTTTGAGATCAGTCTGTGTCTCTTTGCTCAAGATAGCTCTTTCTTGCAGATCAAAGCCCACCCAGTCTTTTATTTTTGCAAGAGCTACTTCTTCCGGAACTGCATATCAACTCAATAGTTTACCCCAGGTTCCCTTTTGATTATCCCATGAATCAACATTTTATAACCTTAGTCCCATCACTCAAAAGCCACCGAGGTATGCAGCTTGCTGGAGCTGGAACATGGCCCCATGTTTCTATTACATTGTCACCAGCTTTATGTTTTCCAACTCCTTCACTAAGCTAAGCTGTCTTGGAACTTGCTCTCTAGACAGATCATGAATTCAGAGATCTTTGAGATTCTGTCTCCTAAATTCTGGGATTAAAGGCATGTAACAACATGGCTGGGCCTAAGAATTTCATGGCCACTGTTCCTTAAGATCTGTATCAAAAGTCTGTGTCTGGGCTGGAGAGATGGCTCAGCAGGTAAGAGCACTGACTGCTCTTTGGAAGGTCCTGAGTTCAATTCCCAGCAACCACATGATGGCTCACAACCATCCATAATGTGTCTAAAGACAGCTACAGTGTATTTAAATAAAATAATAATAAATAAAATCTTTGGGCCAGAGCGGGGCAAGCAGGGACTGAGCGAGCAGGGTTGACTGGAGCGAGCAAAGGTCTTAAATTCAATCAAACTCTATACAGTTTGAGTTGTTAAAAAAAAAAAGTCTGTGTCTTCCAGCCTCAAGATCTGGACCACAAATGTACCCTCCATTTCTGGATTATAGTTCATTCTAGATTAAAAGTCCAAACTATTCCTTGTATAACTGCAAACACAACCAGTTAAGTTTAACTGGTGAGATCTTGCCCTGAGATCTTAAAGCTCTTTATCTCCTTCCTTAATATCTTTATGACGGCGCTGGTTCATTAGCATGGCTGGCTCTGTTCTTTCAGGTCTGTGAAGCCCCTTGTACAAGTTATATTGCATACTTATATTTTGCATAGTTGAGAAATCCCATAAGGAACAGTTCTCATACTGACTTATATATTCTTAAACTCATGTTTTCAGAGTTCTTTCCCATAGCCCTATGGGCTCTCCTGAAGGTCACAGCCACCATTTTGCTGAGAAACACCAGACACATTCTTAATTCCTGGAATTATGCTGTTTATGATTATCATGGAGACCTTAACCTTGGCAGGGAGAACATTCCCCAATAATTTTGGAGGTAAAAACATTCTCTGAAGAAAGAATGTAAAGTAAAATATAAACATTGTTACACAAACAAGCCTTACACCTACCACAACCATCAGCACTCAAGAAGACCTTTGCCCTGCTGGCTCTGCTCCAGGGGCCGGAACTGTGTCACACCATCTCCTTTGTGGCCAGACCAGACCTGACAAAATTCTTAATATCACATATATGTGCTATATCTAACCACATATCTTTTAAAGGCATATCATTGTTTGAACCCTGGACATTTGATGATTATGGCGTGGTTTCCTATCTTATCTGTATTTCCATCCCATCCATTCTGTACTTCAAGCACAATACTTTTCATTTGTAAGTGGTATCATTCCTGTCAGTGTTTCTCAGTATTTTCTACTGTGGTTCTATTGAACTTATAATTAAGCAATATGAATAACTAACAGGAAGCTCCCTGACATTCCAGACCTATCAAACACCATCCCAATTTCTAGCTTTGTACTCTTCAACTGGAGTCAGTCCTCTGAACAACTTTCTCACCTGTCTCTGGTCCTATATGTGCATAGCCATAATAAATGTTTGTGTAACAAATGCTTTTTAATATAATTAATAGAAATGTCAGAAATATTGTAAAAAATAGAACCATTAAAAATAATTAATATTTTAGGAAATGAGAAAAATGATTGCCCTAAGCCTGCAATTTAATACAGTTGGATTGGCCTCATTTTCTATGATATTATTTCAACATCTTACATGGTATTTCTTGCCTTTTTAAAGATAGAGTCCTTGAAAATCCATCCCTTATTTTTTTATTCAGCTTTCCTTTTATTCCTCCTGTGACATAACTAAAAGTTCCATACAGTTTTTGGTCTTGACATCTGTTCTACAATAAGAACCTAGTATACTGTCTGTCTTCTCAGAGAACACACTCTAAGAATTATGTAAGTGAAAACATTTAAAAAAACCATTATATTGAAATTCCACCAATGGCATGGTAAAAGAAACTAAAATATTTGTAAAATATTCTTAAATTGTAGGGAAGATAGTACATAATCTAATAACTAATTTTAGGAAACGGACAAAGATTAATGTTAGAAATTTTCAGGTAAAAATTTCAGGTAAAAAACTACTTACCACAAAAGTCTAAGTGTTTGCACTAATCTTTTGCCATTTGAACATTAGTCTCGACTTCTGTAGTGAATTGAATGCTTTGTTGTTGTTATTGGTGGTTGTGGTGATGGTGGTGGTGATGGTGATGGTGGTGGTGATGGTGATTGTGGTGGTGGTAGTGTTGGTGATGATGTTGATGATGATGACTTCATTATAACTGTACCTTGAAAACTCAGTTTCAGTCAATACTTTTGGATGAACTTAATAGTTAATAGCAGTTTTCCAAAGATATTCTGTGATAAGTATATATTGCTATATCATTTCTGCACATAGAATCTTCAGTGACCTTTCTTGTGTACATGATTCAACCTAAAGATTAATTTATTTTTTTATGTATGTGAGTGCACTGTGACTCTCTTCAGGCATACCAGAAGAGGGTATCAGATGTTCTTACAGATGATTGTGAGCCATCATGTTGTTTCTGGCAATTGAACTCAGGACCTGTGGAAGAGCAGTCAGTGCTCTTAACCACTGAGCTACCTCTGAAGCCCCATGATTCAATGTAAACATTATCTGATTGCCTCCCTCTTTTCTATGTAAGCATGAATATTTGAATATTCTGTGGACAGTATTGTAGGTCCCACAACACTTTTATATCCATATGCTCATACTTTGTCCATGGATTTTGCTGCCAAACATTCTTTCTTTATAACCCTGGATTTCTTTCTTTTTTATTATTTTTATTTTTTTTTATTTTTGGGTTTTTGAGACAGGGTTTCTCTGTGTAGCCCTGGCTGTCCTGGAACTCACTTTGTAGACTAGGCTGGCCTTGAATGCCTGCCTCTGCCTCCCAAGTGCTGGTATTAAAAGTATGTGCCACCACCGCCCGGCCCTGGATTTCTTCTGAATGTTTGGGACTACTGTACAAGTTGCCTGTCAACCGCAATATATATACCAATCATTCTGAAATATAAATTGCTTATTTTATATTCTGAGAACAAAGTATGAGCTTTCTTTCTAAAATGGGTTGTGTCAAATTACAGTCTATAGTGAAACATTTCTATTTTTTAAGTTGCATAATTGTTAAGAAACAAAAGCCATTCACTTACATAACCATAGAAGATGGAAGGAAGTAAAGATATGACAAATACTTACCAGACAGGTGGTCAGCCTGATAATTATAATTCCTCTACCCCAAATATTTATTCACTTAATAGACTCTTATATCTCCAGTTCATTCATTAGATATAGATCAGTGTACAAAAAAATTGAAATGAAACATCATTAATGATTACTTCTCAGTACTTTCCTTTCATAGTTTGGATTGACTTCCTCTTAACCTCTAAGTATAGCATTTATTTTATGTTATTTTATATTATTGTATGTTAAAATAGTCTTAATGCATGAATATTACTTATTATATATTCTGGTGTTTACATTTGTGTTGTAGATTACTTTCTTCTTTTAAAATTTGAACTCTACATAAATCACATTGTACTTGAACAACAGTGTTAAACAAACACAGACCGAGGGTCATCTCTCTTATTCATTATTGGTATAATCTTGGCCAAGTTGTACAAATCACTATAGTAACAAGTATCTGACACATACAGTTCAAAATATTCTCACTCTAATAAGGTTCCTTTGGAGATTTTATTACATATTATACATTAAGCTCTTAGTAACACACTAAGTAACACACTTAGTAACACAGTAAGTTTTGGTATAGTTTGCATGTTAAACTTTAGTTATTATTATTGAAACAATGCATTCTTCCTAGTTAGCTGATATCATTATATAAAACTTATGTCAGTTTGCCCTTGGCAGTTTTAGATCTTTTGATAATTTCCTGTACTCTGTTCTCAAAGCACAGAATTTTATCTTCTGTGTGTATCTTTGAAGAATACTCTTTCTCAAAACAGTGACCTCTAAAACACAAGATAGTCTGGCTTAATTACAAGCTGAGATGTCACTGATCCTTGGAGTTTTTTCTTCCTTCAGATTTTGAATCTAGCATAACTGCCCCGGGGTAAAGAGAACTTTCTGAGAACATTGGTGCCTCTGAATTTGCCTCTGTCTGGTACTGTCACAGTGTGTGGCATGCGTAAGGGATGTCAATGGGTTTCTCCCCTCCGTCGTGCTTCTGAAGGCCTTTGATTGCTCCACTCCAGAACTGTGTCATATTCTATTCATTTGTTTATGTGTAAACATAAAATTTCTGTTTTGTATGACAATTCTTTTGCATCATTTTAACTATTTTAATTTACATATTTTATTTTCTTTTTAACAACAGTTAGTTTAGTGATTAACATAATTTTTCTAATTTTCCATTAAGACTTTACAAGTTAGCCTAGATCACACTGGGTTTGGTAATGTATGTACTTGGGGAAAAAAGTCAGGACATCATCCTACAGTTCTAAGGTGCCCCTTTTTAAAAAGAAAGCTAGCTTGTGTTACATGTGACATTGTCTAAGCAAAACAAAACAAAACAAAAGCAAGCAAGCAAAGAAACATACACCAAAAAGTTTAAATCACTTTAAAAAATACAATGAATTTTACTGATTGGACTAACCATTAAGGACATTTATCATTGGCAGTAATTTCATTGTCAAAGACAGTATTTTCTTTATCGTATATTTAGAGTAAATGTCACTAATATATTGAGCTTGTAGTTTGTATTAGCAACATCATCATTTAACATTATTTAAATGAGTAATAAAGCATGCATATATTATTCCATATAACATTCTTGATTATAAATCTTTTTAACTGAAACAAACATACATTTATCTTGTCCATCCTTTGAGTCATGATAGAATTCTAGTACAAATAACTAGCCTTTTCATATATTTGTTTTTACAAATACAATAAATTTTAAATAGACTCAACATTGACTTACATTTTTAACATTGAAATGAAAATTTAAATCGACCTCTTTAAAAAAAATAATTATATCACATAAACTAAGATTTTATATTCATGTGTAGACATTATTCTTGCCTTTTAAGCAGTCAGAATGAAGATTCTTGTTACAAATATGGATCCTATGCAGTTTTTTCTGCATTCCTATTCATAACAAAAGTCCCTACGCATCTACTGTATGAAAAAGTGGCTTGTTCGTATTGTGTTTGAAGAGTTTGTAGAGCATAGCATTGATCTTGGGCAATCTGGTGAGGAACACATACATAAGGAAAAGATTATAAGGATAGAGAAAAAGCTAGGGAGGCTAAAGTCCCACAGCTGCATCTAGTAATATGTCCCCAGTTGACCTAAGCACTCCCCACTTACCCCACTCATTAAGTTCTACACTTTCTCTTCATTGTCAAACTAAGAAGCAAGCCTCTCACCATGATCCATCATGACACAACTCAGCACATGGTATGCCCTTGAATGTAGATAGAAGGTATTTAAACCCAACATGATGGATATATGTGGGAAAGTAACAATATAATTTCTAATAATTGATATCTATAAGTGTACAGTACATTACAGACCAGGTAGTAAAATGGAAAGCATTTTCACTAAGTTAGATTTGAGGGACTATGTTGAGGAGGAAGAATTATAAAAGAAAAGTGGGTGACTGTGATAGTTAATATTAATTATCAGCTTGACAATCAGTCTAAAATCACTTCAAGACACCTTCAATGCATGCTTGTAGGGAGGCTTCAAGAACCTGCTGCTTTGACGGCTATACAGTCATAGAGTATACCCTTGAACTGTGAGCCATTATACACCATTTCACCTTTGGCTTGCTTTTGTCTAAATATTTTACTGCAGCAAATAGAAAAACACTAAATCAGTGAGCGTAGGACAGATCTTTGATTTCCATGTGGAATAATTTTGTTGCTATGGAATACCAGTAGAGAAATTTGGAGAACTAGAAAAAGTGTTGAGTTACTGATAATTGTCCTCTCAGAGGTGGCCTAATGTGGAGAAACCTTCTAGAAAGCCAGTTTTGTCTGGTTACAAAAGTATAAGACACCAGATGAGCAAAGTTTGCTTCAATCTAACGTCAGGAGCTTGTGCAAAGATTGCTCTAGGAAATGTAAATAATCTTATCAGTTAAGAGATAACTAATATGCAGATACAAGACAGATAGTTATTTTATGTACACTAAAAAATTAGTCTTGAGGATTGTGTATGTGATTACAACTTCCTATCACTTTGTTGCTTTTTTAATAATAGTTAAAAACAGGTGGTATGTACTCAATCCTTTTCTTTAAGATACTGTCATTGATCACTATGGTTTCAGAAGGATTTTTGCCTTCTACTGTAACACTAAAGAAAATGCCAATCTAATATCTGTTATGAAGTATCAGAGTTTTTATTGCACACTGTTTTGGTGGCAATAATAGAATATAGAAGTCAAAAGGAAAAAGAAAAGAGAAACTTAATGTGGCCAATGACTGCAGAAAAGCCTTAGAAACCATATGTATTGTTTTCATCAATGCAATAAAGACATCTGAATCAGTAGCAAGGAATGGAGGGAGGGAAGGAGGGAGGGAAGGTAGAAAGAAATATAAATGCACATAAATACATCACCTGAACAAAACATCTAAGCTCTTTCCAAAATACTTTATACAGATTTGGGAAAAAAGGAAATTAATCTGTATGGGACTTTCCATAAAGTATAAGGCAATAAATGTCACACAGACTGGCATCGCTAACACTCTGTCCAGTGAGGTAGAAACTCGTTTTCTGCTTCACTGCCCAGCCTAGGAGCAATGACTTTCAGCAAGAAAGCAAAACAAACTGGGACACTAGGTGCATTAAGAGAAAGCTTAAGATGCCAAGTAAAATACTGAGTGCATTTTACGTTTATTAAAAACATAAAGAACTCATTATGAGACTTTTAAGCATATTTTATTGCTTTATTTTTAATCTTTTAACTGCCAGAATGGTGTAACTTAGCTTCTCACACATTATTATTATTATTATTACTATTATTATTATATAATTATTAATTTTACTTTTATTATTGCCCCTCAACTGTTACAATTTAAGTATCCTCTAGACAATTCCAATTCCATTCATGAAGGATAAATTCTCTCTGACAGTAGTATACATTCAAGATTTTATTATTTATTTATTTTGACGATGGAAGCAGTTATCATATGGTCTGTAGCACTGTAGTCAAAAGGATTTGGCATTCTTGCTTCATGTATACAAGGCACTGTACTCTGTTGCGATGTGTAATGGTTTGAGATAGCCCAAGAGTATTTAAAGCAATTCTCTGTGAAGAGAACCACTTATCATTTCTTTTCCATTACACCTGTGGGGATAGAGAATAGAGAGGAGGACGAAGGCTTTCTGTGATCACTTACCTAATGGCATACTGTAAAGGGCATGCTCTTGACTGCTTCTGAACCCCACTGCTACTTTGTCTCAAATCCCATAAGACTTGCTCTGGAGGGGCTTGCTATAGAGGGTGTGGAAACAGAAAAACAGCCATTCTCTTTCCATTGGATTTTCAGAGCTAATGCTGCTTGCACTGAGTTTAATTGCAAAGAAGTAGGGCATGCATTTCTCTCTGTCTATATCCTTATGCTTACCTATGATGTCATCATCATTTCTTAACTGAGCTAGATGAACATAGTGAGGCATGTTTGTGGTTTATAGTTGTCTTATTTGGAGTAGGCAAAGCCCCTACATGTTTCCATTTACTTTCCGACTAATGACTTAAAGGCATGAGGGTTTATATTGACATGAATAAAAAGTAATCAAGATGCATGAGCTTAGTATCATGGGGCAAGCTGATAATGAGGCAAAATAATACAGTACATTCTTATCTTTATTTACTTTATCAAACAATTAACTGTCCCATCAGACCACAAACGCTAATTTTTCTTACATTGTTTACCCTACCCATATCTTTCCAGTCACCATTCTCTGAATAACTTTTGTGTGTTTTGTGTGGTTTTACATATTTTTACAAAATATGTGCTTTCCTACTAAATAAGTGTGAGAGAGATACAAACAGCCTTCTCCACATCGGGACACAGATTCAATGCTAAGAGAACAATAATCTCTCTATAAAAAACATTTCCTAACTTCTATTAGCTAAAGGCTTCTTAGACTTTACGGCAATACGTGGCAATATTATTTTTATATAATATGTGGTAGATAGAGGCCATAATATAAGCATCATCCATTGCACAAAACTGTCACCCACTGTGGAGAAAAATATAGTACCAAAAGATTAGTAACAAGGATAAGAAATATATGGACTAAATAATTATAAATGTGTATATTGTGGTGAGTAGGAGTGCATGCGCAGACATGGGTACACCAGCACACACATGTGCATGCATGTGTGTGAGCACATGCGTGCATGCGTGTGTGCATGCATGCATGCCAGACCGTGAATGCCCATAATCTATATGCATACTCAATAGATCATATCACTCCCCTGCATTCTGACAGCCAAAACTATTTTGGTGACCATTGTGGGAAGACATTAAATGTCCTGCTGATGCACTGCTAGATGCTATTTATTCCCTCTGGATTATCTGCTCTGACAGCTGTATTATCGCTGAAGGAAATTAAATTGGGCTGTCACAGTTTTCTCTTAGACAAAGCCACACTGATTACTAACCAGTGAACGGTATCAACAGCAGAGCCACTGACTGAATACTGACACCTTGATGCTTTGCCCCTGTATTTCATACGCTCCTGGATAATTTGATCCTGATGTAATAACCAGGATTGCCTTCACTATCTGGAAGAGAACAACATGGACAGATTGAGATTTTAATATAGATACAGTTTTCAAAGTTTTGTTTTGTAGGTTCCCATACATATATTGATTTTTCCAGAACTGCTTTCCATGCTTACATCAGGAAGTCACTGAATCTGATTCTGCTCATGGATGCTAACACATTAAATGTGTGATAATGAAGCCACTTGATCCTTGCTATTTCCCTGAAACCTTAGATTGATACATGTCCCTCCATGGAAAATATTTACTTGCTTGAAACCATCCATTTGTTCAGATCCCATATTTGCTGAATCTATTAGATTTTCCTTTCCCAAACTGAAGAGAAAAGTTTATTTTTTGGGTCCAATATGGTCTTTTAACTCATCCACTGTCAAATGGCATGGACTAACAGAAGAGAGACTTTTTCTAGGAAATTCTACCTTTTAATTATCAAAATGTCTTATTTGTTAGCAGTTCTGTTTGACTTGTACTACTTAATATGAATGTTCTCTGTCTTCTAAAAGAAAAAGAACTTGATAGAAACTTTTCCTCTTTAACAGGAAAAATATCTGCAAAGGCAAGATATAGTACAATTATATGTTTAGCATTTATTTCTAAGTTTATAAAATGAGGAATAAATTGCCATGTCTTTCAAGTGATATGATAGTTTATTGCTATAGCTCTGATATTGACACTAAGAGCTAGCTTCAAAATTGTTAGTGTAGTTGTATTTTGGTCTGTGCATATGCATATGCATGTATGTTTACGCTCACATGCATGAGTCCTAGTATCTGTCTTTCTTTGTCTCTCTGTCTCTCTGTCTCTGTCTCTCAGTGTGTGTGTGTGTGTGTGTGTGTGTGTGTGTGTGCATGTGTTTGTGTTTGTATATAGAAAGAGGTCAATGTTGAGTATCTTCCCTAGTTTCTCTTCACCTTAGTTTTAAAGACACACTTCCTTGCAGAAGTTGGAGCTCTCTGACCCAGCTACACTGGTTTACCAGAAGGCCCAGGGCCCACTGGTCTCTGCTTTCCACAGTGCCTAATGGTACAAGCACTTGTAACCTTGTCCAGCTTTTTTATGTGGTTCCTTGGAGATCAAATTCAGATGTTCATGCTCCCATGGCAAGCACTAATTTGTGCTGTATATATTTTTAACTGAAGCAGAAACATAAAAATCGCATATGTAAGCATCTTCTGTAATGTACAATGATCCAATCATGCTAAACCTTGAAGTATTTTCTTCACACAATTTCCTAAAATCTTTCCAATGTTTGATATTTGATATGTAGAAGGGTTTCTTTTTGTTTTGTTTTGGTGGTGGTGGTTAGGTTTGTGTTATCCCAAACACATGACTTTTCTTTTCAGCCTCCACGATGCAGGGGGTGTGGGGGCTACAGGCAAATGTACTTTGAACAAAACCAGTTCTACCTTATCTCTTTTACTATAACCTTCATTACCTAGATTACTTTCGGGGAGTGGGGGGGGGCTAGAAAAGGGGAAATACATTTACATTTGAAATGTAAATAAATTATATCGAATAAAAAAAATTTAAAAAAAATCACTACTCATTGAAGAAATTGTTAAAATGAATTTTGTCATATATATAGTTATTGAATAATTTTGGTTTGACAGTTATGAAATTAAATAGTTGCTGCATATACTTTCTTTATTCAACTTTTTGAAAAAAAAGATCTTTATTTTTTTCGCTCATAAAATACCCTTCAGTGCCAAAATAGACACATACTCAACCATGCACACTTAAATTTAAATCTACATATTTAGTGATTTTTGCAGTTTAGATGCACCACACATAAATGTGTCTACCAGAAAGCTGTGAACCAAAGAGTAATTTAAATAAACTATCTCGTCAAATTGACAAAAATGTAAGGGGAAATTGCAATGTGCAGGGAAATATCTCAGAAGATCATATTTCAGAGTTAGCCAACAAAGATGCAGGAAACTAGAAAATGTAGGAAAGTTGTGGAGCTTATCTCTAAGGCCATTTTATTCTCTTGCTTGCCTTTCTTCATTTTCTTTGAGGCAGGGTTTCTCTGTCTAGCCCTGGCTGTCCTGGAACTAATTCTGTAGATCAGAAATCCACCTGCCTCTGCCTCCCAAGTGCTGGGATTAAAGGCATGCACCACCACTGCCCGGCCCCTTCTTCATTTTTTAAAATATGTGAACTTCTGGTCTTTTTTCAACCAACCATTGTTATATTTTCCCTAGGACTGCATCTCAGTGCATGTTTCCAAAAAGCTAGGCTAGGATAATCCTCTTTAGAGCCAGGACTCAAAACTAGCATGGACCTCAAAACCAGGTTTCTCAGATCTTGACAAGTTTTGACCCCATTTTAAATAAAGATTCAAAAAATAATGGTGACAAATAAAATGGTTGTCTTAACATTGGGTTAAGACATTTTATGAAAGAATGTTAATGACAGCTTAACAGATCAGATCTACCCACTTAGCAACAATGCACCTCTGTTTACTTCTTCAACCACATACTAAGCTGACTCACCCACGTGAATGGGGACCCTGAGTGATTTGATGCTCAGGACCTTGTCTATTTCCCTTTTCTTTTCTTTCCTTTTCTTTCCGTTTCTTTCCTTTTCTTTTCTTTCCTTTCCTTTTTCTTTTCTTTTCTTTTCTTTCCTTTCCTTTTTCTTTTCTTTTCTTTCCTTTCCTTTTTCTTTTCTTTTTTTTTCTTTCTTTCCTTCAATTTTACTTTTCTCACATATATTATACCCCTACCTCGATTTCCCCTCCCTCCTGCCTTCACAGTACTACCTTCCGTCCATTTCTGTGTTTTTTGTCAGAAAAGTACAGTTAGAGATTCCAACCACACATGGCATATCGAGTTGCCTTAAGACTAGGCACCTCCCCTCCTATTACAGTCAGACAAGGCAACCCAGTAAAAGAGAAGGGATCCCAAAAGGAGGAAAGGAGTCAGAGAAGTGCTGGAGTCCCACCAGAAGACCAAGCTACACAACCATGATGTATACATAGAGGGCCTAGGGAAGACCATGCAGCTCCCGAATTGTTGGTTTAGTCTCTATGAACCTCTGTAAGCCCAGTTTAGTTGATTCTGTGAGTTTCCTTATGGTGTCCTTGACCCTTGTGGATCCTGCAATCCTCTCTCCCTCTTCTGTAGGACTCGCTGAGTTTCCTCTAATGCTTTGCTATGAATCGCTACGTCTGCTTCCATCAGCTGTTGGATGATGCCTCAGTGATGATGATCATGCTAGGCTCCTGTCTCTGAGTATAGCAGAGTATAGCATGGTTCTTAAGCCAAACAACCAAACCAGATATTGGTTGGCAATCTCAAAATTTCTTTGCCACTTTTACCCCAGCTTATCTTGAAGACAGGATAAATTGTAGCTCTAAAAACTGATGGCTTGATTGGTGTCCCAATCCCTTTTTATAACTATTGTTCTGTAGTACAGCTTAAAATCAGAAATGGTGATACCACCTGAATTTCTTTTATCATAGAGGGTTGTTTTAGCTGTCCTGGGCTTGTTGTTTTACCTTATGAAGTTGAGTATTTTTCTTTCAAGATCTGTGAAGAATTGTGTTGGAATTTTGATGGGAATTGCATTCAATCTATAGACTGCTTTTGGTAAGATGGCCATTTTCACTAATGTTGACCCTACTGATGCACAAGCATGGGAGATCTTCCCAGGTCTTTCATGTGTTTAGATAGAGTTTTCTAGTTTCAGGATGACCTCTCCTTTTCAGCCACAGTGTAACTTTCTGGTATGACTTATATTTTGTTCTCCCAACAATTTAAATGCAATCAGTGACAACATTATTCTCTGCAATGCATAACAGTGGTTAAAAAAAAATCTCAAAAAGTCCTTATTAAGGTTATATTGAGAAATAACAATCAGTTCTTTCCAAATTACATACTGAAGGCAATTATACGCAAGAAAGATAATCCCATCTTTTATTTAAGAAATGAAAAGTGAACAAATACTGTCTGATCCATTGCTGTGGTTTATCTATAAGCAGAAACCATGACTCTGACTCAGTGGTGCAAAACCGATATTTAAAAAAGTTATAGTTTGTTCTCCAGTAAAACCTTCAATGCTCACCATATTGATATATTTCAGAATATGATTCAGTATCTTCCTAGACCAAGTCTCTTTCTATTGTGAACCCCACCAGTCAAAAATTAAAAAAAAAAAGCACTCTACAACTTAACGCCAAATATAAAACAAGCTTGAATTAGATACTGACCAGTTGGATGGTCTCTGGACAGATCCAGTTGTGGGTTCCTAGAAAATCACTCCATGTCACTGTCCAATGTCTTCTTACGCTTTCCAGTGACATTCACCACATTTCCCATCACATACAATCAAAGGCCAGCATACATCCTATTATATTTTCTGCCCATGTACCTCTTTTCCATTTCATAAAGCACATTCAGAACAGATGGCTCAGGCAAACAAACAGAAACTTATCCTTTACTGCAAACAGATCTTTTAACCTACAAGGTATTTTTCCTACTTTGGTCTCACGTTCTCTGATATAGTATAAGAATATACCAGCCTGGAATCAGAACATTAGCCTTAATTGTTACCTATCTTGAAGAAAAAATATTCATTCTTCAGAAGTCTTCATGAATATTTTAAAGCTACAACTTTTATCTCATTATTCCAGTGGATGAAAGAACTAGTACTGCCCTGATGGTCATTATTCAATGCCAGTGTCAGCACTTTGAAAGCTAGCTCCTTTCACAAAAAAGAATGAATGAATGAATGGATAGATGGATGGATTTGCTTGAAAGATGTTTTGATTTACAGATTTTTATGATATTTAATTTTTGGAAGTCTAAGCCTAGATGTTAAATGTTAGGTTGGTTTTGTTTTATTGTGATAGTTATCTCCACTATGATCTTTCTTATTTTTTCTTTTTTTAAACCCATAGTTATATGTACCTACAGAGTTAAAAAATGTTCCAATACATACTTTAAAGTATAGTTTGTTTCATTGTTTTCACTGTCAGTCTGATTTTACCACAGAAAGGTTTCAGCACCTAACTGGGAGATCATGACCACATCCTGTCCTGTAAAGGCACACAGTTATGAAGATAGCTTTTTGTCATTAAGTAAGGGATTAGAGTATCTTTGCAATTGACAAAATGTAACCAGTTCTAGGAACTCTGGCAATTATTTCTTTCCCCTCTGGGTACCAGGCATGTACATGCTACACACACACACACACAAACACACACACACACACACACACATTTATGCATGCAAGCATATACAAAATAAAATAAATTTTTCCAAAAATGTCATAGCTTACTATCATACTTAGTTGTCATAGACTAAATTTTCACTCATTGTGCGCTCTGCCTTTCTCTGGATAACACCTTACCAAGTCTCCTCATTCATAACCAGTTGTCTAGTCAGAGTAAACAACAGTGAAAGTGAAGCAATCATTAATACCTTAATAGTCTCTGATGTATATTGAATATAAATGTATCTAGATGCTACAAAGTCCTGCAGAAATGACATTTTTTGAAATGAATATTAACAGCTGTCTCATTTGACTTTCATAACAACTCCTTGGCTTAATTGTGCATAATATATAAAGTGGGTACAATGAGGGTAAGAATTAGGAATATGTGCAACAGCTGCTTAGGAAAAATACCTTATGTGCATTTTATAAAATATATATAGGAAGGCAGGTTCAGACATGAAGGAATGGGTTACAAAATGATGTTTGAAAGCAACAGAAGCACAGGGACTCTGACCTAATTAAAAATGACTAATTCAAATTATTATACTAATATAATCATAAATAATAAAGAAAAATTATTTCCAAAATTCATAGAGGCATGTATCACCCACTTACTGTCATAACTGTGTGATGATTTAAGGTAGGGAGGAACTGCACCTTTGCATTGCCGAAGCGAGAGTGGGAAGGAACATCTTCTGTAGAGCATGGCTGAGATGGAGGAGATTAAGCTCCTACTTGAGCATGACTCAGGCACGACAGCTTTGATAACACCAGTGTGTCGTAACCATACAGTGATTACGCATGTTTCTGCATATTCTGGCTTTAAGAATCTAAAGACGTACCCCTAAAAAGTCAAGTTTATGAAAAATTAGTAAAATAAAAGAAAAAAAGTATCTCATGAGCTACCAGCTGTTTTACCTGATTGAAACTGGCTCCAAAAAACTTTTTTTGCAGCAAATTATTTTGGCTCTTACAACGTAGCCAAAACAATCAGAAGAAAGTAGAGTTGCTAAGGAATACCAAAAGCTAGATAATCATGGAAATACTGGAAATGGCAAGATATGTGCAGCGTGAAACGAGAAAGTTAGACACCAGTATTCAAAATAGGGATATTGTATTTCAAATGAGAAACAGTACAATGACCATAGAATAAGAAAATAATCTTGTGTTTATTAACTTAACTTGGATTGAAAGTGGGTGAATATTTTATTTTATTCTGCTATGATACTGTCATTTTTTAACTCAGTTATTCAAGTGTAAATTATGTAGGGCTTTTTCTTTTTTAGTTTTGATTTTCTTATTTGCTAACAAAGTCTTATATTTTGTTTACTTGATTGTAGACTAAAGGTTCTCAAACCATAACAGCCTCTGGTACTCAGAAAAAAGTGAAGAGAACACTGCCAAATCCCCCTCCCGAGGAGGCGTCCACAGGAACACAGTCAACTTACAGCACCATGGGCACTGCTTCTAGGAGAAGAATGTGCAGAACCAATACGATGGCTCGAGCCAAGATTCTCCAGGACATCGACCGGGAGCTCGACCTCGTGGAAAGGGAGTCCGCCAAGCTTAGAAAGAAGCAAGCAGAGCTTGATGAGGAGGAAAAGGAGATCGACGCCAAGCTACGGTATCTGGAAATGGGAATTAACCGGAGAAAAGAAGCATTACTGAAGGAGAGAGAAAAGCGAGAGCGTGCCTACCTGCAGGGCGTGGCTGAAGACCGGGATTACATGTCTGACAGTGAGGTCAGCAGTACCAGACCGAGCCGAGTAGAAAGTGAGCATGGCATTGAGCGGCCGAGAACAGCTCCGCAAACTGAATTCAGCCAGTTCATACCACCACAAACCCAAACAGAAGCTCAGCTAGTTCCTCCCACGAGTCCTTACACTCAATACCAGTACTCATCACCCGCTCTTCCCACCCAAGCCCCGACCCCGTACACACAGCAATCTCATTTTCAACAACAGACATTGTACCATCAGCAAGTGTCACCTTATCAGACTCAACCAACCTTCCAAGCTGTGGCAACGATGTCCTTCACACCCCAGGCTCAGCCCACTCCGACTCCACAACCATCCTATCAACTGCCATCACAGATGATGGTGATTCAACAGAAGCCTCGGCAAACCACATTGTATTTGGAGCCGAAGATAACTTCTAACTATGAAGTGATTCGCAACCAACCCCTGATGATTGCTCCGGTTTCCACTGATAATACATACGCTGTCTCCCATCTTGGGAGTAAGTACAATAGTTTAGACTTGAGAATAGGTTTGGAGGAAAGAAGCAGTATGGCAAGCAGTCCAATATCAAGCATCTCTGCAGACTCCTTCTATGCAGACATTGACCACCATACTTCCAGGAATTATGTCCTAATAGATGACATTGGAGACATTACCAAAGGGACATCAGCTTTGAGCACTGCGTTTAGTCTTCATGAGAAGGATCTGTCCAAGACAGATCGGCTCCTTAGAACCACTGAGTCACGGAGGTCTCAAGAAGTGACAGACTTCCTCGCGCCTTTGCAGACTTCCCCCAGATTGCATAGCTATGTGAAAACGGAGGAGGATCCGATGGAGGATCCTTATGAGTTAAAGCTTCTGAAACATCAGATCAAGCAAGAGTTCCGTAGAGGCACAGAGAGCTTAGATCACCTTGCCGGTCTTTCACATTATTACCATGCTGACACTAGCTATAGACACTTCCCCAAGTCTGAGAAGTATAGCATCAGTAGGCTCACCCTTGAAAAGCAAGCTGCCAAACAACTACCCGCAGCTATACTTTACCAAAAGCAATCAAAGCATAAGAAATCACTAATCGATCCTAAAATGTCTAAGTTTTCACCTATTCAAGAAAGTAGAGACCTTGAACCTGACTATCCTACTTACATGAGTTCTAGCACTTCATCCATTGGTGGCATTTCTTCTAGGGCAAGGCTTCTCCAAGATGATATCACATTTGGCCTCAGAAAAAATATTACAGATCAACAAAAATTTATGGGCTCATCCCTTGGGTCCGGACTGGGCACGTTAGGAAATACCATCCGGTCGGCTCTACAGGATGAGGCAGACAAGCCATACAGCAGTGGGAGCAGGTCCAGGCCTTCCTCTAGGCCTTCCTCCGTCTATGGCCTTGACTTATCAATTAAGAGGGATTCTTCCAGCTCATCACTAAGATTGAAAGCTCAAGAAGCTGAAGCTCTGGATGTCTCCTTTGGTCATTCTTCATCGTCTGCCCGAACGAAGCCCACCAGCTTACCAATCAGCCAGAGCAGAGGAAGAATACCAATTGTGGCCCAGAATTCAGAAGAAGAAAGTCCACTAAGTCCCGTCGGCCAGCCAATGGGAATGGCCAGGGCTGCGGCTGGACCTTTGCCGCCCATATCTGCAGATACAAGGGATCAATTTGGATCAAGCCACTCCTTGCCTGAAGTTCAGCAACACATGAGAGAAGAGTCACGGACGAGGGGTTATGATCGTGACATAGCATTCATCATGGATGACTTCCAACATGCTATGTCTGACAGCGAAGGTAAATGGGTCCGCACACTGTCCTGTTACTCTCAAAACTCAAACTCTCATCTTTCTGCATGGTTGATTTTCTTTCTCCAAGGATGTATTCCATCTTTCTTGGTGCGATTTGTGCATGTTTATTTCAGTTTTTTTTCTTGTATGTCTCCTTCTTGTGTGTAGATATGGTGGCATGTTTTTCTTTGACTGTTTTTATTATTTTACTGTTTCCTGATTGTTGACCTGATTTCTTTTGTGTCTGATTTGTTTTAAAACAATTATTATACAATTCTATCAATAAAATATGGTCATCCTTAAAAGACATAACTGGGAAGAGTTTTATTGTACGGTTCTTTGAACTTTAAATATATGTTTTAATATATTTAATTACTTTTAATTAAATCATTATGAGTTGGAACCACTGAGTAATATTTTGTAATGGAGATGGGGGTCTCCTAGATCAGAGGCTATTCTCTTTGAGGGAACTTCTGCAATAGCTTAAAGTTAATATAATGGAATTTTATCATTGTCATTAAATAAACATCTGTGTTTCATCTCCCTTTATTATGAAGATTATTACTGACAAATTTGTACATTTAGTGTTATGTATTAGAAATTTTAATTCTAATCATGGTATGGAAAATAATTTTTCAGTATATGTAAAACATTCTTTCCACTTAAAACTGAAAAAGAAGAGACTACTTTTGAGAATGTAGCTGTCCTGTTGTGCCCCTTGAACATTCCAATGCCTTTCCTTTTGTCATATTATCTATTTTGACCCAAAGTATTTTGCTAATTTTTTCACACTAAAATTGCTTTAAAGATTTTAAGAGTTATTTTGTACAAGTCTATATGGTATACACACATATATATTACATATACACACACACACACATAATTTACTTCATTAAATTTTTGAGATAGATCCTATTCTGTAGTCCATGTACATGCAGGCCTGGGATTCCTGTTTATTGGTTTGTATTTGATATATGTGGAGTTAAAGCTCTGGAAATAAAATATTTCTAAATGAATAAAAAGTTATAATTTCATTAATTTGTATACTCAAAAATACTACAGATTTGTGACTGTCCTCCTTGTTTTAATCTAACTTCCTCAGTAAAATCTCACATGAAAATGCTTTTATGAGGAGCATTTTAATTTTTACCCTATATGTACATACAGATATGATTTTAAAAGATGAAATATAGAAAATTTTCTGAACTGAATAGGTTTGTGGCCCTACATAAAACAAACCAGTTCCTTTTCTTATGAAGTTGTTACAAAGTTTCTTTTTTACAAATTTTTTCTTGTTATAAGTTGATTGGTTGACCATTTTTATTGACAGTTTTTATTTAAGTAACATTTTCATTTGTGTATATTTGTGCTAGGCCCATGTTTGAATGAATCCACTTGATTATCAGGAAGTATAACATTAAGTAAAAAGTTGCTCTTTTAGTCAAGTACATATTTTATACTCATTTTAGAAATGTAGAATTGCGGTGAAAAAGTATAAGAAGTGATTCAAAGGCTATATCTATAAGAATGAAACAGTTGAGATTATGGAACAATTCAATTTCTAAAGGATTTGTGCACATAGATGATAATTACCTGGCAAGAATTTGACAACCAGTCTTTAACTTGGTATTAGCCGTGTAATGTTTGTAACTAGCCCAAATGTGGCACTTATATTATTCCGTGCACATAAAATTAACCGAGTAGTTTTATTTTTTGAGTTTGGTGTTCAGCAGCACTCACACATGGCTGAACTTTTGTTTTAAATATGTATGTATGTATTATGTGATAACATGTACCCTACATAGTGTTAAAGCAAATAAAGATGATGAGAAGCATGAAACAATTGAAGTGCAATTTGAGAACCAAAATGTTTTTTAAAATAAAGCAGACAAAACTAATTCATGAAAATTATCAATATAATTATATAGAAGGCTATAACAAATTGAATCACATTAGCAACTGTGTGATTAGATTGTAATGGACATCTTTAAAATATGTGCACAGTAAAATGTTATATATTTTCAGTGTTAGTATGTCATGCAAATATGTAAAGTTTTTTCAAGTGAAATAAAAAAGAGAAAAATATAAATCAGCATTGAAAAGAAATGCTATATTTGATATGTTTGTAATATTGTTCCATTACCACAGATCAAATATGAACTGTTAGGAATAACTAACCCAAAATATCTGGTCACCCCTGAGGAAGACAGTGTGTGATACAGGAGCAATCACTCAATCTGGTTGCATTAAGTTGATTTTGCATTCCCAAAAAAGATGGTGGCTATCTTTTTCATTCAGTTACATATGGGAAAATGAGCCCTCAGAATTGGAAATAAGCTGATGAAAGTTGTATAGGGTTGAGGTTCTATCATAATTATAATATCCAGAGCACCCTAAACCATATTTTAAACAGTTGTATTTAAAATTCAATTAGAAAAGTTATATATTCAAATGAAACAATCTTCTATGTTTTTCAGCATAGTCACATGTTGAAAACATGATAAATCATTACTTTCTTTTTAATTTTTAAATAAAATATGTATGATAAATATACATAATACCTATAAGAAATGATTTCTCCTAATAGAGGTTAAGTATAATCTAGAAAATTTACAAAGTGATGACTATTTGGTTTATTGTTTTACTTATCAAGAACTTGTTATACTGCATAATTTTGTCAATTTATTCATTCAGTTTCAAATTAGCACTGTATTTTATTACAATGATCATCAGCTAAATTGTGTATATTAACTAAAGAATATTGTTTATCTATAAATTAGATGTAAGGGCAAGATATTTATTAAAAAGTATGAGAAATATATTTACCCTTTTTTTCTTTAGATGATGATAATAACTCTATCTTTAACTCATTCCACAAAAATGTATTAAACAACATGCTTCATATAAAAGAGAGGAGAAAACTGAAAGAGGAGAAAGTCATAAAAGAAATAACTTTCCTCTTCAAGGAGTTGCTAGTCTAATAGGCAACTCAGTTAATGTGACCGTATATGCAACCACAGTCCAGGCATCAAATCTAAAGTTGATGAATCCATGATATTCCACTTCTCACTCCAAGTTAAGTTGGGAGAGATAGTGTAGTTCAGGAGCAGTGGTGCGGAAGGCTGCAGGAATGCAGCTGAGTCGTGGTATAGACTCTGATTGTCTAACCCTGCCAGCCAATAAATGACAGAAATAGCAGTCTAGTCTAGGGAATTTGTGCAAGGTAAGGTAGACACAAAAAGACAACTTTAACAAGATAGAGAGGAGATCTCAACTGATGGCATTTTAGAAGCTGACATTTCAAGAAAATAATATTGAAAGGCTCAAGTATCAGGATAAGCAAGAGGACAGGTCCTTCCATCTGCCAATTGAGAAACAACATATTAATTCCAAAAGCTGTTAATAGGGGACCAATAATATAAACAAGGAATACAAAATATAACCAAGGAATACCAAGAATAAGCAATGTGTATTAAGTCAGTTTTAGCAATTCAGTAAAAATAAGTCTTAGTTCCTTTGAAATATTCTTTAAAACCCGAAAAGTACTGATAGAACTATGTGAAAATTGTAAATTAGTGATTGAATGCTTTAAATACTTCAAGTGGTATGATGCTGACAAATTAAACAAAAATATAAATTCAAACTCAGTGCTAAAATTCAGATAATGATTTTATATTAAAATATTATATATTTAGATATATTTTTATTATTAAGCTGTAAAGTTCTTGTAGTACATGTGTTTCTAGCAGTAACAGTTATCGTATCTTAGAAATAAATGCTTGTTGACTTAAAATTGCCAAATAAATATCATATTTTAAAAAATATATTCACTTAGTCATAGCCAGCAGCCACGTGCTGCTACTTGACAGATACAAAAATCAAAAATTAGCCATATACTGCTGTTTGCCTCATGCAAAAGTGCAAAGTGAAGAGAAACTTGCCTATGGGCATAGTGTATCTACTGTTGCCCTGTGACCATACATGCTGGGTTATGGGGTAATGTTTCTAAGTGGGAACTGATGGACTCAAGTTGAATGAAATTATTCCTAATATACTTTTGTTAATGTATTGTCGAAATTTCATTTATATTGATTTGAAATGTAAATGTGTGTTGTTTTACTTTACGACGAGATGTGCATTTGTGTGCCTCTCCTTCTCTAGATTATTCTGTTGTATGAAAATGTGTAGATACTTTTGACAATGCTTCTAGTTCTTAGGGGACTTATGTCTGAAATGCATGCTATGGTTAACAAGCCCAGTGCATGCTAATCCTGCAGACCATTTGCTTCCCTCTATCACCTGTATTAGTTGCGGTTGCAATGTATGATGTTTCCTTGGTCCCCAAAGCCTATCACTTGCGTCGGGAGGAAACGGATTGGTTTGATAAACCCAGGGAGTCTCGTTTGGAAAATGGCCATGGTCTGGACCGGAAACTGCCAGAAAGACTGGTTCACTCTAGACCCCTCAGTCAACATCAAGAGCAAGTGAGTATGAAGTTTTACATTCTCTTGGATTTGGTAGCAACACGTGTCAGTTCTAATGTAAACTAGCTTGCTAACTTAAATATTTGCCAGGCAAGTTCAAGACTGTTTACTTTCAGTCATTTAATGAAGAAAGTGCTTTATTTAATCAGTTTGATGGGCATTGTGATGCTTCTACCAGACAATTTAAATGATTCATTCATGTAATAGATGATCATTACATGAATAGACCATCTCCAGTACTTAACATGGTACTCCTAAGAGGTTATAAGACCATTGTGCAATCTATTTGTGTAGTTGTCTGTGTTTTCCTATTAAAGTATTTTTAGAGACCAAAAAAAGCAACTGAAGTTAGGTAGGAAAAAGGAAAGATTCACATGAAGGAGAGAGAAACCGATACTTTAAAGGTCTACTATATGGAAATATTAATTGCTTTATAGTTACCTTCTAAATTTTGTTCTTTAACAATTCATAAAACAGCTGTTTGTATACAGCAAGTAATTGAATTTACAACTAAATTTTACAATCAGATGAGGGTGATACTTTATTTGCTCATTTTGGAGGAAATGAAGTGATGCGACTGAACCTTGAAAGAAGTGTAGTTGGGGAAAATGAAAAATACAGCAAATGGATTTAAACCAACATTCCTAGTATATCGGATACTTCCAGGAAGAGTGCTCATCATGATCATTCAAGTAGACACAAAACACACAGCCGACGTAGTTCCTTACATTAGCTCCTCAATTATCTATCCTTCATGATATCTTGGCTTAAATGACAATCATGTTTTAAATAGCTAAGATGATCTACTTGGGCTTAGTAAAATTTAGTTCATGATGTTTTAATTTAGAAAATATCATATTGAGGAGTAAAATAAAACATTTTTGTATAACTACTATCAGTACAGAAATTTCATTTCTTCTGAAGCAACTTCAGTTTATATGGTTAATCTATCAAATATAATTCTAAAAAAAAGTTTTCATTCTGTTTTCCTATACAGTTTCCTTTGAGGAAAATACTGAGGTTATTCGTGATGTATTATAAATACTCTCTTTTCATGTTTTTAGTGAATTCTTATTTAGGGCTGTATTGACTAAATGTTTACATACTTTTGTTTCTTTCTATCACAATCATTGGATTATACTGAATTTTGTTGTCTTGTTATTCTTAAAATTATTTTCATAATTATATTTCAACTCTCTTCATAAAGATCTGGCTAGGAATGTCCACAACAATGAAACCAATAAAATTATTGCGTTTGGATCTCTGTAGCTTAGTGCTTCCTGCCATAGGAACCAGAATATGTTAACAAAATCATAGTAACAGCTGCTATAGAAACCACAAGTCTAATTCCACTTGCTATCAGACACTGTTCCATGGATACTAAAGAATTATCCAACTAAATTATACTGAATGTTATTTGAGAATACTTAGAAATAATCTATATCTATTAATTATTAAATGTATTCAATACATTTCTAAAATTCTGTTCTATTTAGATAGATAATATAATATTGCAGGTGACATATTGTTTTTAGTTTTCTGGTACTAAAACATTCAGATTAAGTGTCTTTGACAGAGGACATGGTCCATGATATCTTAAATAGTTATAGACTAGTATACCAAAGTAAGGCAGGTAGTGTTTATTGAGGACTGTTTCATAAGATTCAATAAATAGAAGAATAAAAATCCTTGTTAGGTGAATGTAACAATCATAAGGTATTTTCTTGCTAATAAAAATCTTACATTGAAAAGGGAACTTTGCATTAGTATCTACTAAACTATGAAATAATATACAGTGATCAAAATGACACATGCATAAAGTTATAAACTACTACAAATCGAAGGGCCATACAAGTACTGAAGAGCCAATACAGAGAACATAGCCTGCCCCAGAATGCTCCCTGCAGATTACAGCCTCTTCTTCCACAAGTAATAGACATATTGATGGTTACGGCAATAATTTATATAGAAGCTAACATATGCCTTAAATACATAGCTTCCCAAAGTTTAATTACATGGATTTTAATGTTCATGCTTTTTTGCATTGATATTTATCTTTAAATACTGTTTTCCTCTTCAACTCAGGAAATTTATTTTGGACTAGAAGATAACAAAATAGCATTCTCATTTTCTTCACTTCTTTGTATATCTTGTAATCAAAGGTAATATTAAGCTCTTGGTGCCCATAAGCACCAATGAAAACATGAACAAGAATTTATTCTCATGAAGTACCATAGGGAGAAAGAGTATAAAATCCAATTAACTAATTCATACATAAGTTTATCCTCTGTATAAATATTGTATACAAAACACCAAATAGATACAGTATTATTTCTGAAAAATTATTAGATTTATAAGCACATTAACTACAAATTATTAAATCAGAATTTCTTTTCAAATTCACTCTTCAAGAGAAATCTAAAAGTACTTTACTAAATGTATAGACCATCCAACCAATACAGTCCTGGGAAATGGTGAGGTGTCTGTTCCCTACAGCAAGCATTTGTGCTAATCAAAGTGTATGGATGTGTAAAAAACATGCGGGTGGCAATTTAAATACTTCATGAATATGTCAACTCAATTCATGAAACGACTTATGG
Source organism: Apodemus sylvaticus (assembly GCF_947179515.1). NCBI lineage: Eukaryota > Metazoa > Chordata > Mammalia > Rodentia > Muridae > Apodemus > Apodemus sylvaticus. The sequence goes on along the minus strand of NC_067473.1, from coordinate 14,393,468 downwards.
TCAGGAAAGAAGAACAATGCCTTTTCTGGGATAGAAGTAGGTGAAAACCTTGATGCAGCATCATCAAAAGACCGTAATAACAGAGACTAGCACCTTGGTGTATCATGTAACTTCCCTGTGTCTCTTGCTAATACTGGTAAAAAACAGCAGCCCTGTAATCCCATTTTTCTAGAAGATTCTGTCAGTATATACTTGCAATTTTAGTTCTCCTTTATAATGTATCATCCAGCTCACTCATAACTACAGAAGTCATAACTGATGAACTTAGAAAAGAATCATTATGCAGCATGTTTGTAAATTCTTCCACTGACATCATCCAAGAAACTTCTGGTATACTTTCATTGATTTAATTGGTGTGCTTTGCACTGAACGAGTATAAATCTGCACAATGTATGTCAAGGGTTTTTAACTACTGATTTTTGTTTACCTAATCCCTTCTCTGTCCTAGATTTTGCAGATGAATGGGAAGACAATGCACTACATCTTTCCTCATGCAAGGATAAAAATAACCAGAGACTCTAAGGATCACACAGTTTCAGGTAAAGCAAACTGAACTATCTGCTAATTTCTAATCCTAATATAAAATTGACATATGTATCTGTATTTCACTTTAAATGACTCCTTAAATTTTAATAATTTTAGAAAACAACCCTTTTTATCTTTGTAGAGCATGTCTAAAAATAGCAAGCTATTCATTTTTAGCACAGAGACATACACACACACACACACAGAGAGAGAGAGAGAGAGAACATAAATGATATGATATTTGCATGAAGAGTAATTAAGTGGTACAGACCCACTCTTCATTAGCAGTATCTCTAACAGAGCATGAGTTGGCAGTACTCATAACTACTGCTTCAGGAAGCATCATGGCCACTGCATTACTCTGTACCTTGCACTGTTGAATAATATGGTTACATAGTTTAGACAAAAACAGAAGCCTGGAGCTCTTAGGATCAGATCCCTTTGTATTTATCCACAGTGAACACTGTCAATCATGCTGAGCTTTCAGATTACTTGTGTTTATTTATAGATCAAAGCTGATAATAGACTCTCTAAGCTTCTTATTTTGGAATGATTTTAGACTTCCAGTAAATGGTACAGATTGCTGTACTGCCTGCTAGTTGTCCAATTTTCCTTATGTTTGCATAAAACTAACCTAAATTGATCAACAAGGGAAATTAACATGGATATGATATTAAAACAGGTCTAAGCCCTACTCAGATATTGACATTTTCTTCTAATCAGTTATATTATTTACTGCCTCAAGATACAACCTAGAATCTCACACAGTATTTCATTGTCATGGTTCCTGCATCTCCTCCAACATAACCATCTCTGTATTTGCTTGTATTTCCTAGGCCTGAGATTCTTGACAAATAATGAAAGATTCACATTACTAATGAGATGTCCATTATTTTGAAGTGTGAGATGAATTAAATTTTCAAGTTGATAAAATATACCCTGGATACTTTTCTAAATTACTGTGCATTATGTTTTCATGTCCAATTACTAAACATTGGAAAATTTGTAAATTTCAAAGACATTGTTGTGGTCTCTATACTAGAGGTAGATGTCACATGGTGCATATGTCTTTTGTTTGTTTTCATGGTGACTTGGAAAAGCATTTGTCTTCTCAGATGCAATTGGAATTTGATTCCCATAGAAAAGAAGTCACTTAGAAATCTAATGTTTTTCTGTTAAAATGGGTATTTTTTTCTTTTACCACAGAAAGATAATTAATATATATTAATATATAGGGTATATAAAGATATATATTTAACACCCTAGGGCTCTAATTTTCATCATTTCAACCTTATAAAATCCATTTTATAGCTGTAGTATCCATTTAGAATTTTTTTGCACAATTTTTACATATTGAATCCACTTAGTACTTTTAGGGGTTGTTTTTCATTGGATATTACTTGCTGAAAATTACTTCAGTTCTTCCAGAACATAAACCAAAATAGCATAATATTTTCTGGTAATGCCAGAATTATTTTTTAGGATATAGAAAAATATCTTAAATCATTTCCCCTAAATCAATAGGCCCTACATCACTGTATCTGTCTACTCATGCCATTAGTTTTCCTTGATATTAAAGGATTTTCTCTCTGTCTTATCTTCTCTAACTCATTATTCTTTACTTGAACAAGAAAAAACAGAAACTACAGAATAATGAAAATAAATGCTACTAATTTACTGTTATAAATATTCTACTCTTAAAACTAAATTAATTTCCCTTCATTTTTCAAAATGAAGTAAAAGAATTACTATTTTGGAAACTAATTTTTCTAGCTAATGCACATATTATATTTCTCCAAGTTTCCTTTTCTTCCATTGTCTTCCTAAAATACTAAAATATTTTCCATTTTTATGCACACTTCAGTGGTTACTACTAAATTTCTAGATACTTTTGTTTATCCTTAGAGAACACAGTTCCAAAAAAAATTAAATATCTTAAAAGAATCAGTAATGTTTTTATTAAATCCTTAGGAATCTAGGCTATTTTAAATGTATAAATCAGTGAATCAGAATCCACATCTGACTGTTTTTATAAAATGTCTAATGGTCAACACAACCTAGAACAGAGCGCTCACACTTGACTTGTCCTTATGTTGTATGCTGCCAAATGAAGCTTGCTGTAATTTATCACAGTTTAGTTGACACCAACTATTTATTAATTAATATTTTGAATACCAATTTGGTTTGAAAATTTTAATTCAGTAAATATTTTGACAGATAAAACTGTACCTACACGTACAGGACGATATTTTGAAATATACATATATATTGCTAAATGACTACAGAAAACTATCGCCCATGTTATTATGTTGTGTGGGAATGTCTTTCATATATTCTATGAGCATTTTCAAAAATATAATGTTATTATTAGCTTTAGTCATGATTGAGTATATCTTTTTAACATGTGTACTAAAATATTTACAAATATTTCATTTTGAAGCTAATTTTAGACATCTCAAAAAGGTATGGACAACAATAAACAGAAAAATGAAAAAAAATGCCATGATTTTGTGATTGTGTGGCTAGAACATCAACTGTATTGTGATGAAAAATTTGTTTTAGTCTCCTGTACATACACAAAAAGGAGTAGAAAACAGCCATCAGTATGTTTTCATTTTGGTTACCAAAATTTGTTCAAATTAGATATATTGTCTGTCTCTTACAGTCTCTCATCAGATGTGTATAAATGACAAGAGAAAAAAATTATAAAACTATTATAAAGTAGGCATAATTAGCAAATGGAAGAAAATCTGTTGCTTTTTTCAAACATTTTTTATTCGATATATTCTTTATTTACATTTCAAATTATTTCCCCTTTCCTGGATGCCCCCTCCCTGAAAGTCCCACAAGCCCTCTTCCCTCCCCCTGTTCCCCAATCCACTCCTTCCCACTTCCCTGTCCTGGTATTCCCCTACACTGCTGCACTGAACCTTTCCAGGTCCAGGGGCCACTCCTTCCTTCTTCTTAGGCATCATTTGATATGTGGATTGTGTCTTGGGTATTCCAAGCTTCTAGACTAATATATGCTTATCAGTGAGTGCAAACCATGAGTGTTCTTTTGAGACTGGGTTACCTCATTTAGGATGATATTCTCTAGCTCCATCCATTTGTCTAAGAATTTCATGAATTCATTGTTTCTAATGGCTGAATAGTACTCCATTGTGTAAATATATCACATTTTTTGTATCCATTCCTCTGTTGAGGGACATCTGCATTCTTTCCAGCTTCTGGCTATTATAAATAGGCCTGCTATGAGCATAGTGAAGCATGTATCCTTATTACATGCTGGGGAATCCTCTGGGTATATCCCCAGGAGTGGTATAGTGGGATCCTCTGGAAGTATTCCCAGTTTTCTGAGGAATCGCCAGACTGATTTCCAGAATGGTAGTAGCAGCTTGCAACCCCACCAGCAGTGGAGAAATGTTCCTCTTTCTCCACATCCTTGCTAGCACCTGTTTTCTCTTGAGTTTTTGATCTTAGCCATTCTGACTGGTGTGAGGTGAAATCTCAGGGTTGTTTTGATTAGCATTTCCCTGTCGACTAAGGATGTTGAACATTTCTTTAGGTGCTACTCATTCATTTGATATTCCTCAGGTGAAAATTCTTTGTTTAGCTCTGTACCCCATTTTAAGGGGGTTATTTGGCTCTCTGGAGTCTTCTTGAGTTCTTTAGATCAATGGAATAGATTGAAGACCCAAAAATGAACCCACAGAATTATGGTCACTTGATCTTTGACAAGAGAGCTACAACCATCCAGTGGGAAAAAGATAGTCTTTTCAACAAATGGTGCTGGTTCAACTGGAGGTCAGCTTGCAAAAGAACGTAAATTGATCCATTCTAATCTCCTTGTGCTAAGCTCAAGTCCAAGTAGATCAAGAACCTCCTCATAGAACCAGACACACTGAAACTAATAGAAAAGAAACTGGGGAAGACCCTTGAGGACATGGCACAGGGAAAATTTTCCTCAACAGAACACCAATAGCTTATGCTCTAAGTTCAAGAATTGACAAATGGACCTCATAAAATTACAAAGTATCTGTAAGGCAAAGAACATTGTCAAAAGGACAAAATGGCAACCAACAAATTGGGAAAAGATCTTTACCAACACTACATCTGAAAAACTGTTCTTATTTATAGGAAACAAAAAGAATGACAAAAAAGAAGCAAAAAGAGAAAATGGGTTAATAACATTTCCCTTGTCACACACATAGCTCAAAATATGGATGAAGGAAGCGGACACTCCCATGATGTTTTTGTTGATTTGCAAACTCAAACTTGCTTTCAGAGTGATGCTAACACAGGCTTTGCCTTTATCCTTCTAATTCTTTGAGAATACCCAGCGTAGTGTTTCTGGAGGCTATACAGCATATGACTTCACAAGAGACTGGATATGAAAATAATCATAATAAGCATGAGATTTGAAGAATAGGAAACAGGTTGCAACATTCTTCACTTTCCTTTAGTATAATAATTGTACTATTATACTATATATATATAGTATAATATATATATATGACGTATTTAATGCAGAACAGTTTTATTATTGCTTCCATGTAATTAGTAAACATTTCAATCCTCTTTTAATAACACAGATGACACAGAAAACATTAACAGGTATAATTTGTACTAGTGAAGTCTCTTTGAAGTGCCAAGAATAGTAGACATGATGGATGGCTTTTGAAACCCCAAATCTTGAAGGTCAACACTATAAAGATATTTACAGAAGTAGTTCAAAAGCAATACAAACACAAAGTTATCTGTTTATTAATATATATTTTAATTTTCACAAATAGAATCTGCTTTCCAAATACTTTTATAACTCATAGTCTGTGACCCTCACAGGCCAATGTTGGTCCATGGGGGCAAAGGGGCAAAGGGAGCAGAGATGACATACTGGGGGTTGAGAAGCCCTGTGAATACATATGGTGATGATGACACACTTGGACCAGCTGTAGGGAGGCAGATCATCTTTACTTGAGATGATTCAAGTCCATATAGTTTGGGGCATGATGGGCAAAGATCATTAGCTTAGGGTACTGAAATGCCTCTTTACCTTTGGGAAGCATTTCAGGAATCTCAAGCTGAACAGGTCCTTATTTATCAGAAAAAAGGAATTTGAACTTGTAACCTAACTAAGGCTACATGAAATTCTACAGGTAGAGAGGCCTGTGGGAAGTTTGTAGATTACCCAGGGAAGGTCAGAGAAAGGGAACCCCTGCCAATGAAGGGTGTCTTCTATTACATGCTGAGCCCAGAAGGCTATCAGGTTAACTGTAGACTTTGGCCTTTATTAACACTTTTCCCACAAAAATGGAGAAATATTTATGTTTGCTTGCTAATATCTATAATTTAGAACTCTTACTATGATTTGCTGGGTTAATAGAAGAAATGCATGAAGACACCAGTCCTCAACTTCATGATTTAGTCGATGTCCAAGCTATAATGAATTATTACCAAAAAGGGTTAAGAAGAGCTTACATAAAAGCTAATAGATTTATGAACATTTACTACTTATACTCACTTTATGTATAAATAAAACACATACAGGCAATCATGTTTTTCTACCATTAAATTTACTGCTTAGTGACCTGAACAAGAAACAATGCTCCCTCTTTTAGTACAGTTTTGTGCTTAGTTTTGAAATCTAATAGTATCAGTCCTCAAAATTTTAGGTTTCAAAAACCATTTAAGCAATTCTGTAGCCTTTGAATTTTGACAAAGTTTTTAATCAGTCTTATAGCACTGTGATGGGGATTATACTAAAAGCAAAAATTAATGCACATAAAAATGCTGCTTTAAAAATCACTGAATTTTCCAATGTGTTAATATGTATCATCTCATTTATTTAGATTTCCTCTGATTCTTCTCACCAAAATTTTACATCTTGTGTATAAAATTAGCATTTATCTTACTAATGTGCTTAAATTTTTGTTCTGGTTGATTTTATTGTGAAGAATTTTCATAATTGAGGTTTTGAAGGATCTCTTAAAATTATGTAAAAATTATTTTATACATACATAAACCTTTAGTTAATAGCCTCACAGATTTATTATTCTTGCAATTTTCATTTAATACTCATGATTTCTACATGCAAAAATATGTGTTCTGTCTATAAAGTATTTACTCATCCCATTCCAATTCTTATGCTCCATTTTCTTTCATAATACGAAGAGAAATCTTCTGTACAATACTACATACAGTAGCAAGGGCTGGCATCATTGCTCCATTCTAATATTTAAGAAAAATATTTATCCCTTCGTAATTAATATGTTATGAAGAAGCATCTTCTGTAGAAGCATCTTCCAATTTCCAGCTTGAGATGGATTTATGATTTTTTGTTTTCCATTGTTTTGTCTTTGTGTTGTTTGAAAGACAGACTTATGTAGCCAAGGCTTGCCTTGAACTCATCAGGTAATTGGAGGATGGTCTACTACCCACAGTGTTCTGGGATTACAGGAATATACCATAGCTATGAAAATCATACTTGAACTTTTATTGTTAGTTTGGCTTAGGGGATTTTATTGTATTCAGAATTTTATCAAAAATATTGACTAAATATAGTGAGTTGATCGTGTGTTCTTTGTTATTTATAAGACAATTTAATTGTTTTCCATTTGTTATAATGTCTAAGTTTTTATGATTTAGCTTGTTATTCAAGTATTTGTGTGTCATCTTCCAGGATTATTTTATGTATGAATTTTCAAACTTTGTCATCAAATAGCCTTGTATTGTAGTTTTCTAAGAGCTCAATCTATAGCCAACAATGGGTCAAAATTCCCCTCAAAAGACTTTTCCCTACCTCTAAAGCTATATATTTTTGTTGCCAGATTGATATAAATTGGGAAGAAATCTCGAAGTTAAAGTAAATGTTAAACTTTCAAATTTCTTGCCTGTCTTATATACATGTGTTATCTTCTGTTGACTAGATATTCATGGTTGCTTAGGCTTTGCCTGCCCTATGTTATCTATCTACCAAGACTCCATTTGTCCAGAAGCATGGAGAGCTTTTATTAATTTGACTTACCAAGTCATCCGTGGCCCAAGTTAATACCTAGAAAATCTTTGGATCTCCTACTTGCCCCATTCCATAACAGCTAAGCCTCTCCCAGGTCTTTATGACTCACTTTCCCTGTTAAAGTCACATGACAGATAAGTTGGGTTTAGAAGTAGTCTAGAAATGCATGATAGTTTTACACTCCTTATTCTTAAACCAATAGTTTTTGTGGAAGTATCTCTCTCTCTCTCTCTCTCTCTCTCTCTCTCTCTCTCTCTCTCTCTCTCTCTCTCTCTCTCTTCTCTCTCTCTCTCCTCTTTAGGACTTGCTACCTTCAGTTTCCATTGTCATATTTCTAGCTTGTCCAAGAGATACCCACACACACTAATTCCAGTTCTTTCTCACACCATCCTCCCCATCTTGATCGCTCCTTTTGCTCTCTCCACAATCTCTCCTACCCAGTTTTTCCCTCTCTCCACAATCTCTCCTACCTAGTTTTTCCCTCTATCCACCCCAGATGTCTCCCCCTTTCCTGAGGCATCACGTCTCTACAGGATTAGGTATATCCTTTCCCACTGAGGCCAGACAAGGCAGCCCTCTACATATTTGTCTGCATATGTGCTAGGGGTTACAGACCAGCCCATGTATTTTTTTCTTTTCATTTGTTGGTTTAGCCTCTGGGAGTTCTGAAGAGTCTGGGTTAGCTGATACTGCTGTTCTTCATATGGGGTTCCAATCTCTTACAGCTCCTTCAATCCTTCTAACTATTCTATAGTCATCTGTGACCTCAATCCAATGGTTAGCTGTAAGTATCTGAATCTGTCTCAGTCAGCTACTGATAGAGCCTCTCGGAGAACAGCCATGCTACAATCCTCTCTGCAAGTACAGTGTGGCATCAGAAATAGTGTCAGGGTTTGGTGCCTGCTAATGGGATGGATCCCAAGTTGGGCCAGTCACTGGATGGCCTTTCCTTCAGTCTCTGAACCATTTTTGTCCCTGCATTTCCTTTAAACAGTAACAATTCTGGGTCAAAAATCTGAAGATGGGAGGATAGCCCCATGCCTCAACTGGGGTCATGTCTATCTACTGGAGGTAGTCTTTGTTTTGGCTCAGTAAGATTCAATCATCATTCCTTGAGCCCTATTTGTTACTTAGCTTCTTTGGATCTGGATTGTATGTGCAAATTTCCTGTACTTTATGGCTAATATCCACTTATAAGTGAGTACATATCATGTTTTCCTTTCTATGTCTGTATTGCCTCACTTAGGATGAATTTTTCTAGTTCCACCCATTTGCCTGCAAATTTCATGATGTCACTGTTTTTAATAGCTGAATAATATTCCATTGTGTAAATGTACCATATTTTCTTTATCCACTATTCAGTTGAGGGACATCTAGGTTGTTTCCAGATTCTGACTATTACAAATAAAGGTACTATGAACATAGTTGAGGAAGTGCAAACATCATTAGTCAACAGAAAAATGCAAATCTAAATGAATCTTAGATTCCACCTTACACCCATTAGAATGGCCAAGATAAAAAACTCAAGCTCTAGCTCATGCTGGAGAGGTTGTGGAGCAAAGGAAACACTTTTCCATTGTATCTGGGACTGCAAACTTGGACAACCACTATGGAAATCATTTAGAGGGTTTCTTGGAAAATTGTGAAAAAATCTACCTCAAGATTCAGTTATTGACTCCTGGGCATATACCCAAAAGATGCTCCAGCATACCTCAATGTGACATTTTCAGTGACAGAAAAGTTAGAGAAATGATAACTAAGGCAAAGTGGACATAAACAACAATTAAACAACAGACCTTCAAGCTCTTACAAACCAATAAAGAGCTTACTTTTTTCCTTCAGATGAACATGAATTATGCTCCAAGTGGAAAAGAAGGTAGCCCACCAAAAAAGCCTTCAATTATGTGACATATCTTGATACACTAGTAAAATGCCATATTTTAAGGGTTTAGTCATCTACACAATTGTTTTTGACTGTACAGTGTGATGGCACTTAAATTATATTGAAATAAAATTAATCTATCAAATTTTCTGATGTAAGATTTTCAAAAATAATAGTATCTTAAGTATTCCATTGAAATATGTATTTTATGTGACTGAAAAGAAAGTTTCAGACCTAATAAAACTCCTTGTATTCAAGAAAAATGAATCAGCAAGCAACTGAATAGTAGTTCTAGGTATCTGTCACACTCACTCACAGATACAAAAGCATTCGGAGAAATCTCAGAAATCTGAAGAGTCATAGTACTCCATTTATTCAAGGAGTCCAGTAAGTTCCTAAGGAAGATAATGATATTCTTAGAATCTCAAGGAAAGTTAATGTCTACTTTGTGAGAAAACAACAGAGATTCTAAGCTCATCCTGCTGCATAATTCCTGCCTTTCCTCACTTTCTTTTTAAACTTCTATGAAATATTTAATGATTTCCATAATTTTAAAAATTGTAGAAAATTAATACAGTGTAGAGAACCAAACAGAATGAACTCTTTGACAGATTACAGTTTTCACCATTAACCTTGTATTAGTTATATCTTACACTAATTCTGCATCCATTGACTTAATTTTAAAGAATAGCATAAATTTAAATTGTAAATAATAAACATATATGACTGAAAATGTCATTTTTTGTGTTTTGAAATTCTACTAAATGTTGCTTTGGGATAAGGTATTTTTTATTATTTAGGATATTAAAGGTGGCTTTTAATTCTCAACATTATGTACCTTATACCACTGAGACACAGAATAGAAGAGTAATATATGTCAAGTGCCAAAACATGAGTAAAACCCATTGGTCTCTTCAGCTTTATTGCATAATAGTATGGGCTGGCATTTATATTGTGGCAGAAAGCTCCATAAATACAAGTTCATGCCCCATTGATCAGATCAATAACTCATATTGAACCCATTAAAACATTAAAAGTTTTAACATTTAATCATTATAATTAAAACATTTTCAGACTATTATAAATAGTCTGAATTGACTTGAATTGACACAAAGCAAAGCATGTTTATATTTGAAGAAGCTACCAAAATCCCTACATAAATACATAATTGGGTGATGTGATCATGTACTGCACCAAGATGCTTCAGTAAATGGTAAACCAAATTACAATATGGGAGCTCAAGAAAAGATACCACCACGTATAATAGCCATTTTGACTTACGTATACACTATGAAGGGTTGACAACATTCCCTGACAACATACTTCTCAGTGTGTCTTCCTTTGGTTGTGAGACATCCATAGGATGAATATTACTTACCATATAAAAGGAATGAAGTAGTAATTCAATTGCAATTTGAATGAGTTTTGGAAACATTAATTTAAATCCAAGGTCCAGAGTCCATAAGTACATATGATTCTATGTATATGAAAGTATAGAATAAGACTTCTATAGAACAAATGGCTAGATGGGGCAAAGATGGAGGATTGGAGAGTGGGTGAGTGATAACTAGTGGGTATGTAGTTTCTTTTTCAAGAAGGTAAAAAGATGTTTTCATGTTGACTGTGGTGATGACTGTACATACTGCATGTACTAACCACCATTCATTAGTAGGTTTTGAAAAGATGAGGGCTTCAATACCTGAGCTATATCTCAATAAAGTTGTTAGAAACCTTCCATAATTCTCTTTCACAAGAGGAAACATTTCCATGCCTGTCTTTGTTATTGACCATAGAGCACATTAATCCCAAGTAGATGTTTCTTACCATCTTCCTTACGTCTCATCTCCCAGACTCTGGTGATAGGGGACATCTGTAAAGAAATTTGAAAAATGTGAATATCACCTGCCTTTTGCTGTATACCCCTTTCTTGTGCATTTTAAATGGATGTGTAATGAAGCTAGAAGTTCACTGTGGAAGTTTCAGTGTGTGTTCTTTTCTACTTTTCTTTTATTAAAAGTAAATGGTTTTCCACATGGTGCTGTGATCACAGTTTCCCTTCCCCCAACTCTTCCCAGATTCTCCCCACCTCCTTCCCCCTTCCCCCACCCCTGTCTGAACCCTCAACTTTTCTATCCTTGCAAAACCAACAGTCATCTAAAGAGTAATGACGAAGTAAATAAAATAAAACAAAAAAGTAGGCCAAAGCAAATAGAATAAAGAGTCCCCCCAAAATCACTAGATACATATAGATAGACACATGTTCATGTACAGAAGAATCCCATTAAAGCACAAAACTGGGAAGCATAATGTGCCCTCAAAGGACCTGTAAGATTTTTTTAAATTCCCCGTCAAAGCATTATGTGATAAAGAAACCCCATTCAGACACAGAATGGCATCGAGCTCATTTTGTGCCTGCCATCTATTGTTGGGGATGGAGCCTCGTCTAAAGGGTGGTTTTGAATACCCTGTGCTTCAACAGAATGGTCTCTGGCCTAGTCAGTCTGAGATTCTTGGCCACCCAAGAAACCATGTGAATGGGTCTTGTCTTTTAAATCCCATCAGATATTGGCTGGTCACTCCTGCAAGCTTTGTACCACAATTGCACTTGTACATCTTGTAAACAGGTCATCATTGGAGATGAAAGGTTTTATATCTGGCATGCTGTTTGCCTTTCTCCTTTGGTAGCATGTAGCATGCCTTACAGTACCATGAATGCTAGTCAGTTAGGGTAAAGCTCTCTGTGGTCACCAACTTTATTTCCCCATGTTAAATGAGTGTTGTAGGTGTCTTCACCGTGGGGCCTGGCCATCAGCTTATAGAGAGCAACTGATAGCCTTAACAATTGCCAGAATTGTTTGAGGGTTCTAATGAAGCCCCTCTGGCTAACATCTGGGTTATATAACTACTCCTCCATTGTTTGGCACTTTCACCTTCACACATTTTAGAAGGCTTATGCTGTAATTGATCTCCAGACAACTCCTCAAATGGGCAAATTTAACTGTACCATGTCACCCCCTCTTTAACTTCCACATTTGATCTTCCTGTTTGAGTCCCAACCACCACCTTGATTTTATAATGTATTTTTCATCCCTTTCTTTCTATTTTGAACATAAATGGGCATAAAATCAACTCAAGCAAATCAGTGGCCTTCCTATACTCAAAGGATAAGCAGGCTGAGAAAGAAATTAGGGAAATGACCCCCTTCACAATAGCCACAAACAGTATTAAGTATCTTGGGGTGAATCTTACCAAACATGTGAAAGATCTGTATGAAAAGTTTAAAATATATTCAATGTGTAGTTGACATAGACAATGAATACTCTAAAAATGATCTAATGGAGCACTATGTTTTTACAAATATAAATTCCCTAACTATTTTGTTATGATGTATAGATATTTAATTTATTCTCTTAAACCATATACACACATTTAATGTCTTTTAACCATAACCATTTCCACTCCCCCCTTCAAACTTCCCTCGGATACCTTTTGTATTAGTTACATGTCTCATGATGTGAGAAAGTGCTATAAACAAAAGCAGATTATAGAAGGATGAGGTTATTTCAGGTCATGTTTCCAGTGGGAGAGTCCGTAAGGGCTAGAAAGGCACTGTAATGACATGCCAGGTCAGGAAGCTGGCTCTTCACATTTGTCTCACAGGAAACCCAGAGAGTGAACTAGACGTGAGTCAAGACTACATAGTCTCAAAGCTATCTCCAATGATGTACACTTTCCTTCAGAAAGACGACAGCCTAACAGACCCATTAACCTCCTCAAACAGTGTCCAAGGCATTCAAGTGCCTGCGCTGATGGCAGTCATTGTCTATTCAAACTACTCCCCTCTGCTCTTCATGTCTTTTGTTTTATTTATAACCCACTGCACCCAATTAGTGCTGTTGTTGTGCATGAAGCCATTACTGGAGTTTAGGAACCTATCAGTGGCCACACCCCAAAGAAAACACCATCATTCCCTCCTGGGGGGGCAGCCATCACTTGCTAATATCACCTTGACTAAAAACAGCCCTTCTGCAATCTCCTCATCTATCTATGCCACAATTTAGACTGCCTTGATTGTGCTCGGGTCTCATGCATGTTGTGATGGCTTTTGTAAGTTCATATGTGCAACAACTGTGTAATGGGCGGAACACAAATTTTGACTGCAATCTTCCTCAATTCTCTGAATCTTAATGTCTCTGTTTCCCACAATGATCCTGGAATCCTGGGACAGGAAGTTCTAGTGTACTTGTTCCATTTATTTCCACTTATTCTAAGTTATTTAACATATGTTTCTATGCACTGAGCACTGCCCACTCCAAAAATAACACTCCATGACCAACATTGAGAGCAGCACACCTTCTTAGAATTTTGTCTAACAAAGAAATTGGTACTTTACATTTTTAATGTAGCCTTGTGCAAATTTTCAAGGCATCAACAGAATGCAACCAGCTTCTTTTTTAATACAGATAAAGTTCTTTTAAAGATAAAGTGTTCTCCACTAAGACTTTAGCAACTGGGCCATGGCTGTTTACCCTTACAGCCCCCAGCTTCCAAGCTGCTGCAGGATTGTCCCATTAATCTCTGCCCATGTCACTCAACAATTTTCCAACCCAAGTTCCCAACTATGCCACAAAATTGTTGTCATAGCATAAGAACCACGTGGTCAAATTTAGCCCAGCAGCATCCCCCTCCAGGTACAAACCCCTGTGTCAGTTTCCTTTATTTTGTGTTATAAAATACCTAGGGCACAAGGACCTCAGATAAAGACTGGGACTGTGTTGGCTTGTGTGTCCAGCAGGATAGAGTCCAGTGTGTCAGGAACACAAGGCACAACTCAAAGAACGCATTGAGACAAGAGCAGAAAGCTGACTGGTCACATTTTATCACCCACAGAGTACAGAGAAATAACATGAGAACAGCTTCAGCCTCTAGTTTAAAAATAATCTGGACACCTGAGTTTTATCTGTAGACTTCTGGAGTCAGCAACTTCTCTGTATACATCAATCTCTCAACTCACCCTCCCACCAAATATGAGGCTATTCAAAAATTTTATCATCAGGCCCTTATGCACGTGAACATTTACACTTACATATTTTCAAATTAATACACCTAAACATTAATCCAACTCCTTATTTATTGAATGTATCTATAAGAATCTTATTTTCCTATTGGAATGCTAAAACCTATCATTGCTACAATATGAATTCCCATTCTGGCAATATTTCACAAAGATATGAGCATGTCCTAAAAATGTTTGTAGCAGTTGAAAAATAGACATTACACTGATGTCATAATCATTCTCAACCAAGTCGTTCCAAATTTATGTGTGCAACATAACATGTGGGCTGTCTAAGCTGTGACTATTTCCTTTCAGCCTTCATTGACAGTCTGCCTCTCAATAGATTGTTACTATTGTTGTTTCTTATCTTAGGAATTGCTCATTTTGATGAACTGATGGCAGTCTCTCCCTTCACTCTCAACAACTGAGTGGTGGAAAGGGAATGCTGTCAGAATGACCCCTGAAGGTCCCAAACCAGAATGAGGCAGAAAGTACACAGTTCAGCCATTCATGTAGATTAAAGTATGGCCTCCACTCCTCTCTAGTACACCTCACAAAATCCTCATTTCTTTATATGTAAGATGGAAAAAATGGTTTCTTCCTAGTACTTTGTTTTAAACTGTGATGAGACCATGTGTTTTTAAAATGCATATACTAAGAATCAGTCACAAGATTCACGTATAGTGTTTTCAACATCATTAATGTTGATGCATTAGTCTTGATTGGGGAGACATAGGCTGAAGTATATCTGTGCTGATTATTTGGTGCCACAGTGTACATCGTAAGTGTTCACTGCTTCTGTTGTTCCAGAACTCGTCCATTGTACAAATGAGACAGTTATAAATATCAAAAGACTCTTCTTCATGGCTCATTTTCCTTTTCATTCTCATGCTCTCAAATTGATTGCTCACTGCCTTCTCAATATTATACAGATTGATATCCTGAAAATTTGGTAACAAAGTAATATTGGCATATATTCAAGCAAGAAAACTGAAAATACAACTTTTATTCTCATATTAAAAATTCAACTTATAGTCTCATATTAGTTTCATATTACTAAATAAAAAACTGAGTAATGTTTAAAGCAATATGCATCTACTGGGCCAAATTTTTCACAGCTTAAATGGAAAGTCTACTCATGACCTTGCAAATCTACAATCTGTATTAATCAAGCTTTGTTCCGCTTTAAATACTGGCTGCCCCTTCCAACCTCAGGCAAAGAATTGTAAAAATTAGTTCCTTGGGGTTATAGGTCTAAATTCTAGTTCTTCCTAATGGCTGTCAGGAGGGACCACTCTTATTATCTAGACACCTTCCTTAGTCCCATGCCAGTATCCCTCACTCCGGGCCTCTCACAGAAGCAGCTTATACTGTAAGTCCAGCAGGACTGTCATTCACGTTAGCTAAGATGGCATTTATCTTAATATACAACAACCAGAGTAATATCTATATGTCAGTTTTGCTAGATCATATTAATAAGAAATTATGAGTTCTACCTGTGACAAAAATAAGATTATGGCTCAAGGGTAATCATGATGAAATCTGTCTTTCATAACACCAAATTCATTTCAAAACACTTGATATTCAATTTATTATTAGAATTATTATTAGAATAGTAGTATATGTCTTCCTTATATTTTCTGCAAGTAAAACTAACATTTATTTGGAAGCACATCTTCTCACTCTGGTAACAATTTATTTCCAATGACTGTTAATTTATATAAGCATCTCACAAAAATTAGTCTTACTAAATGACTTTACCCCTATTCGATCTGCTCACTCAATAATATTAATATTTGTTCTGAGTAGGTTCAGTATAATTCAACATATTTATAAAGTGACCCTAACTTCAGACAGTACATTCAATGGCTTTGGACTTTATTCCTACTAAGTAGAAAAGAGTTGTTTCAATTATTTCTATATAAGTTAGGGAAAAGTTTTAGATTATTCTTGATGCTTATAATTTCCCAATTACTTTAAGTAACATACGATAACAATCAGAAATGCTGTGTGTATTATTTCATAAGTAAATATAAGTGTGTTAGTACAGGGAAATTTTATGAGAATTATTTCTTTAATATGTCAAATATGGAATCACATATATATAAGTAAAATTACTCTAACAGCATACTCATGATATGTGATCTAGTTCAGCAAAGCCAGAATACAAATGCCTTCTGCTGTACATTCTGACACATATTTTTATGTCTCATGCCAATGGGTTTTTCAGATATATAGCAGGAAAATGTATTCCTCTTATTCTGTGTGTTGTAAGTTCCACATAATGTTTCTGTTGATATAGATAGATAGATAGATAGAGAGAGAGAGAGAGAGAGAGAGAGAGAGAGATAGATGATAGATAGATAGATTTTAGATAGATGGATGGATAAATAGAGATATATAGATATTTAAATTTTTGGTGGAGGACTGAATGTTAAACAGTAATACTTAGATAAGAAAAAGCTAATAGTAACATTTGAGATTAAATTTGAGTCTTCTGTATTCAGGTGGACAGACCTTGTGTGTTTCATATTGATGTTCTCTGAAAGATATCACCTGTGGACTGTAATTATGCATTTTAGGAAGATTTCTCATATGGCAAGCAGAACGATCTTTTTGTTAATTAAAGAAAAACTATGAACTACTCTTTCATTCTTCACATTTCAGTATCATATACAAATTACAGTGTTTTCTTTTCATTATGGAGTACTCTAAATTTAATATAATTTAGTTTGCTTTTCTAAGTACATTTAACAGAAGTTCATAAGTGAAAAGTACAGGAACAAATGTGTATTGCGTTTGAAGTACAATTATCAATTAAAGTACATAAAAGACAATGTTCTAAACAGTCAAGGGGGATATTATTTGTCATATTTTACAAGCATTAATATTTGTATTGATAATCTGCCCTCTCTTTCCCAAACTGAAGCTGTTCTATGAGACTCCTAAGAGTGGGAGTGAGAACTGTTTCTGACTCTTGCCTTAATTTTGGGACCATTTTCATCCTACTGGGTTGACTTATCCAAGCTTAATTTGAGGGGAGATGCCGAATTATTGCAACTTAATATGCCAGGTTTGGGTGATACCCTTGGGACTCCTGCCCTTCTCTGAAGGTAAATGGAGGAGTGGAGGGAGGAAAGGTGAACCTGAGAAGAAATAAGGGAGAAGAAAGAGCAGGTGGGGTGTAATATATGAGAGAATAAATAATAAAAATTTTACAATACAACTTGGTCTACTTAAAATTCTAACTTTTTGTTTTCTTTCTTTTACAAGCTATTATTTTTAAAGCTATGATAAAGGTTTCTTCATGTGTCTTTTTAACCCAGTCACATTATAAAAATCAAGACCTATGTATTTCACGACCTCTTATGAAGAGAGTATTAGTCAATGATTCTATATAGCTACATAGGAAATACGTTAAAAAATGGAACTTGTTTTGATCATTTTAATGTCAAAAATTTTATAAATGTGGAGCCAGGAAGATGTGTCAGATGGTAAAGTACTTGCCACCAAGCCTGATGCCATGACTTAAGTCACCAAAACCAATGATAGAAGAAGAAAACCAACTCCCACAGTTCTCATGAGACCTGCATGTGATTATCATGGCTTACACACACACACACACACACACACACACACACACACACACATACATCATATGCATGTATACACACTAAATGAATAAATGTAAAAAGCTGAAGCATTGCTAATATAAATATTACATATCAAGGTCTTTTTAGTTCCAGTCATTTTAGTTCAAAATTATTGTATTTTTCAATTCTCCAAGATTTACATTTTCATCCAGCTTTCTATATTTGAAGAGGAACACTTTAGTTTTACAGAAATGAAATATGTAATAATTAAAGATCCAATAATTATGACTCAAAAACATATGGATTGAACTAGCTTCCATAATGTATGTTAGGGTAAAAAAAATGATTCTTTTTCTTCCTAAGTCTTTTTACTTTTCTAATATATGTAATTAGTTTCAAATGATTTAGACCTACTTTAGAACTAAATAGTTTTAAGACATATTTAGTATATTGGTAAATGTTGGGTAGATTAGTTGATTGACAACTGGTTAGTACTATTTTATCTTCTACCTTTGATTGAGAAATACCTAAAGGGCTATTGTAGATTTCATCCTCATGACTTATTTTTAAATATATTTTTATTTTATTTATTTTTTTTCTTTTTTTTTCTTTTTTTTTAAACTTTTTTTTATTCGATATAATTTATTTACATTTCAAATGATTTCCCCTTTTCTAGCCCCCCCACTCCCCGAAAGTCCCACAAACCCCCTTCTCTTCCCCTGTCCTCCCACCCACCCCTTCCCACTTCCCGGTTCTGGTTTTGCTGAATACTGTTTCACTGAGTCTTTCCAGAACCAGGGGCCACTCCTCCTTTCTTCTTGTACCTCATTTGATGTGCGGATTATGTTTTGGGTATTCCAGTTTTCTAGGTTAATATCCACTTATTAGTGAGTGCATACCATGATTCACCTTATAAATTAAATATTTATTTTTATTCCCCCAACTGTCCCACATCCCATATCTCCTCCCCACACCCCTATCTGCATGAGGATGTCCCCATACCCCACACCCCAGCCAACCAGAACTCTAAACTTCCTGGGGCCTCCAGTTTCTTGAGGGTTAGATGCATCTTCTCTGATTGAACCCAGACCCAGTCCTCTGCTGTATATGATTTGGGGGCCTCATATCAGCTGGTGTATGCTGCCTGGTTGGTGGTCCAGTGTTTGGGAGATCTGGAGGCTCAGGTTAATTGAGGCTGCTGCTGCTCCTAAAGGGTTGCCCTCCTCCTCAGCTTTTTCCAGCTTTTCTATAATTCAACCACACGATCCTCATGACTTCTTAAAGTCTAAATTTCAGTGACTAACCTGTTTTTACACAGATTTAGTTGAGTGTTATTTACCAGATTATTTTAATTAATGCAAATATGTTACATTTGTTACACAGGATAATTACTCTACCACCACCACCACCAAACAAAAGTAATGCTGAGCCATGGATATATCCATATATATATATATATATATATATATATATATATATATATATATATATATATATATATATATATATATATATGTATATGGATCTAGAAGGAACCATTATATTGCTTCACCACAAATCATTAATGGCAGGACATTTAGAAGTAGATTACTAATTTTGTTTATTTTGACAGAAACAATTTTTGAGATATAATAGCCAAAATATATACTGAAAGATGGACAAAAAAGGGAAGGAGGGAGAGATGGAGGGTGTGAGGAAAGGAGGAAGGCTGAGGACAAGGAAGGGTCAGGCAAGAGCGAGGTCAAGTAAGAGCGAGGAATGGAGGCAGAAAGGAAGGAGAGGAGGGTGGAAGATAGGTTTATGATTATCACATGAACTAAAAGAGGATATTACATTAGACTATATATTGGCTTTAAGGGGGACATAAAGGGCCCATAATTTAGTATAATTCATTGCATAACCAAGCCATTCATTTTAAAGAATAAAGTGAGAAAAGAATATGATTGTGAGATTGAAAAACTTTGGGAACAGTACTTCTCATACCATGTTTAATAAAAATCCAGTTAAATTAATAGGTAACTGTGTCGCCATCAGAGAGGAAGGGTTCTGCTTTTTTGTGGTACGTTTTCCTAGAATGCCTTTGACATTTGTCCAAAAGCATACCTGGCACCACATATACGCATTTATTTTTATATTTATAAACAGAACATCAACTTATATTGCAATATTCACATATCAGAATTGTTTGTCATTGGTATTCTCAATTTTGCTTTCATGTACACAATTATAGAACAATGTGGTTATGGAGTAAAGAACCGGGGATAAGTTATTCATATTCTGGGACAATAATCTTGTGCCACAAGCAGTTACACAGTGAGGAGTTAGGGTTGAAAGTGACAAGCAATCATACTTATGGTCTTCTTATCTCTTGAACCCATATATATGTTCAGATAATATTTGTTCTGTTTAAACTAGCCATGAATATAATAGTAAGTTGTTCTTAGTGTTTAAAGTTGAATTATTTCCTTTGGATTTTTTTCTGAGCATATATTACAATTTTCAAAAAATATATCTGATAAAATATGAGGGCATTTACTATTTGAATAAATATGATTAACTTTGAGAAAGCATATAATGACAATCTAATCACTGTAGATTATACTTAAGCCCCAATAACCTTATACCTTATTGTGTAATTTGGAATCATGATAACGTAATTTTGTGATTGATGCCCAGTTTCTACTCAGTGTTTTGCCTGGCTTCTGGGTATCTAATCCGCTTTCTATGTAGCCCCTTTGTGATAAGAGTTTCTTTCTTGAATTATTACTAACAGTGTGCTAACTTTTCAAAACAGGTAATGGACTAGGAATTAGAATTGTTGGTGGTAAAGAAATTCCTGGACATAGTGGAGAAATTGGAGCCTATATTGCTAAGATTCTTCCTGGTGGAAGTGCAGAACACACCGGAAAACTTATAGAAGGTAAGAATTAGAAATGTCAAAACAAAATACAATGAAATGTATTCATAGTATATATGTTTTCATTTGCATGTAAATTACAATGCAAATTTGTTTACATTTTATATCAGAAAACCTGATAATTAACGGTGGTAAAATTTTGACATTGCAATGCTACAATGTATTATGATATAATAGAAAATGTACCTACCAGTTAGAGTTTGCTTTCATTGGAATAGCTCCTTTGTCAGCTGGCTAGTTATTGGGATTTTTTTTTAAAGACACAATCAGTCAAGTTTTTTTCTGATGGATAATTAAAAAGAACTTTAAGAATCTAGTTTAATATTTTACTTTTTAAAAAAAAAATGTAGAAAGCATGCTGAAAGCAGCTATGAAAATTGAAAACACAATTATATAGAAGCTGAGGTCAAATAACTAGCTACAGATGGCTCCCAAGCCAACTCCATCTGCCACCTGCCCCCGTCAACTATGTGTCTGGGAACACAGCCAGGTCTGCTAACTTAGAAGGGACCATGCCTGCCTTCCTGACAGAAGAGCAGGAACACAGTCACAGGGTCAGTGACATTCAAACATTTACTTCACGTCAACAGTTTGCCAGCATCTGTATGTGGTTCTGTTGACTTTAGACACTACTCACTTCACTGAGGATATTTTAAAATAATGATCTTTCTTTGTTTTGCAATGTGCCAAATATGCATTTCATCATCTTTACATAATAAATTTTTGTAATGGATTCTCAAAATACATCATGATAATTTTCATGTTTTTATGAAATAATATGAATATTTTGACTATAAATTCTATAACATACTTGCAATACACAAGAGCTTTATGTTATCTTGTTTGTAGTATACATATTTTTACCACAAAAACATTTATAACTTTTCTCTTTTGTCCTATATAAAGTATTTATTTGGGAAAAAAAGTGTTTTGCTTTCACTTCTTGGTTTAAATTTTGCATGTTGTGACTTGCAATCTTTAACTATTATAAAATTTATTTACTGTCATTTTAAGTAAAATATATTGGAACCTACACACAATACAAGTGCCTTGGGCATTTTGATAAATTATTGTTATAGAATTTGCACAGATTACACACAATAGTTATTCATCAAAAATTGTGCTTAGGCCATTGGTCCAGCTTTGTGGAAGCGGCCTGTGTGCGTGCCATCCCAGCAGCAAAATCAGAGACTTCTCAGCACGTCTCAGTTGGCCTTATGAGGGTTATTTAATGTGAAAAGAGACAAATGCTGTAAATTCAGTTCCCACCCCCTTTTATTTAGTTGTTTAGTTGCTTCTAGAATATCCTTCATTTATTTATTTATTTCCTGTGTTGTTTGTTTTATCTATAGCTATATATGGGCATCCATATGTCTATTTCATATACTCCATCTTGTACTTAAGCATACGTTCAGAAAGTATGTCATGCCTTAAATATTGAAAATGGATATTGAACAACTGTGGTTTTTATTCTTAGTATAAAGCATGACCCTGGAGGATCTGGGGGTTGGGGGGTTGCAGCCCCATGGAAAGAACAATGATGTCAGTCAATCAAACGCCCCAGGGCTCCCAGAGATTAATCCAGCAACCAAGGGGTACAGATAGTTCCAACCAAAAGAGTGGCAGAGGAATGCCTTGTGGGGCATCAGTGAGAGGAGTGGTCCTTGGTCCTGTGGAGGCTCAATAGAGGCCCCAGTGTGGGGAAGTAGAGTGGGGGGGTCGTGGGAGTGGGTTGGGTGGAGGAGCATATTCTTGGAGGCAGGGGGGTGGGAGGATGGGTTGGGAGTTCTCGGGGAGGGGGGAACCTGGGAAGGGGTATAACATTTGAAATGTAAATGAAGAAAATATTCAATTTACAAAAAAAGCGGAAAAAAGCATGATCCCAATAATACAGCGTATAGCACTAGAGAGTCTGTTCTCATTTCATGTAAAAAAACAAATATCGTATTATAGTTTTGAATCCTCTTAATTCAAGGTGCTAAGGGTAATTCTTCACAATTTCTTTGTGTGTGTGTGTGTGTGTGTGTGTTTCTTATTTTTATTAGATATTTTCTTTATTTTCATTTCAAATGTTATCCCCTTTCCTCACTTCCCCTCTGAAAACCCCCTATCCCATCCCTCTCCCCCTGCTCACCAACCCACCACTCCCAATCTTCTGTCCTGGTATTCCCCTACATTGGGGCATTGAGCCTTCACAGGACCAATGGTCTCTCCTCTCATTGATGTCTGAAAAGGCCATCCTCTGTTACATATGTAGTTGGAGCCATGTGTACCCTTTGGTTGGTGGTTTAGTCCCTGGGAGCTCTGGGAGTACTGGTTGGTTCATATTGATGTTCCTTGTATGGGGCTGCAAAGTCCTTCAGCTCCTTGCATCCTTTCTCTGGCTCCTGCATTGGGGGCCCTGTGCTCAGTACATTGATTGACTGTAAGCATTCTGTATTTGTCCGGCACTGGCAGAGCCTCTCAGGAGACAGCTTTATCAGGCTCCTGTCAGCTAGCACTTGTTGCCATCCACAATAGGAAATGATAAGTAGTTGGGTCAATAGGCAATAGATAATTTCTGAATAGTCCTTAGTCCTCCCCAATAGTCTGCCAGGGCCTAATATTCAGTGCTTGTCCATCTCTCCTACAGGTTTCAGGAATGTCAGAGCACTCTTTGATGATATTTACACCATTTATTGATAATGATGATAATTGTTGACTCATGAGAGTCCAGAACTATTTCCAGGTTTCCTCTAGTTGTTTGTTTCTCTTTGTTGTATATTCACAACATATCACAAGTCACATAAATTTTCTAGTTCTCATAAATTAATGCCAATTTGAAGGACTTGTTGGTTTTTAAATAACAAAGGAACTGCTAGTGTTTTTGCCTTAAGCTAATATTGTGGCCATTTGTTTTAAAATACTTGATTCAATCTTAAAATCACTTTCAAATCAAAGTATTCAATTTTGTTTTAAAAACAGGGGAATTTTATGTTTCCGAATGTTGATATTGACAGAAATTGTTACAGCAAAATTATTAGATTATTCTCAAACTAGATTTGAAATATTACTAATATAACTTATATACAATTTTCAAATTAATGGAATTTTCTAAGTTTTTCTATTTCTTGATCAGTTGACAATGATCTTTAAAAACTTAATCAGATACTAAATGAACCAGAAACATCCCAAAATGTAAAATCAATCTCATCTCTTGGTATCATTTAGAAAATATTCTTGAAAAAATACTGAACAGAGAATGGTCTGACATTTATTACTCTTTCATTTAATTGCTGAAGGTCTGGCTTTCCTGAGGATTTAATTACAAATCTAATATTCCTAAATGCTATTCTTGCTATTTCCCTTAGGTTCAAAATTATAGCAGATCTTTTGCCCATGAATGTTGCCATTTGAAATGGTCACTGAGATTGAAGTTTTAACTAGTGTGTTTTTCTCTCATTTTTTTGAATAATTTGTAGATATAGAAGTATATTAACGGTTGTTTCTATGTATTTACAACGTGCCACTCTCTGTTAGGATCTTTATACCAAGATCAATGACGATAAATCTTTTCATGTTATAATGTCAACACCACTTTTAAAAAATTATTTTTATATATTACATCCCATGTGTAGTTTCCCCTCCTTCCTTCCTCCCAGTACACACACACTCACACACACACACACACACACACACACACACACACCTCCTCCTCTCTCCCCTACATCCACTGCTACTCCCTTTCCCTTCAGAAAAGAGCAGGTCTACTGATTTCCACCAGATATGGCATAGCAAGATTCAATAAGACTAGGCACCAGCCTCACATCAATGCTCCCAGTAGGAGGAAAGGGGTCAGAAAGCAGGTTTACAGAGTCATAGACAACCCTTGTCTCACAAAAGCTTCAAGCTACACAGCCATAGCATATATGCAGAGGACCTACCCCAGGCCTACACAGGCTCCCTGACTGTCAGTACAGTCTGTGAGCCCCTGTGAGCCCTTGTTAGTTGATGCTGTGAACCATGTTCTTACAGTGTCCTTGACCCCTCTGATTCCTATAATCTTTCTTCCTCTTATTGTATGGGATTTCCCAAACCTGCCTAATGTTTGACTGTGGCTCTCTTCTCCTATCAAATCAGTTGCTGGATTAAACCTCTCTGATATTGATTATGCTCGGCTCCCATCTACAAGTATAGCATTGTATCAGTAGGAATCATGAATTGGCTTTTTTAAAAGACAAGACAAAACAAAACAAAAAAAATTTATCTAGACTATATTTTGTGAGGAAGCTTAGTCAAAAGCATTCCAACTACAGAAAAATGTTAATTCACTGCACACTTTATTCTTTACAAAATAATATTTTTCTCTTATCAAATTGATATTCCATCCCTTTCCAAAATTTAGACATTCACAACATGATTATTAATATCCCAATATGATCATAAGTTTTATTTGCTAAGTGATAAAAGCCTGACCCACTCTGAGGACACACCTCTCTTGTTTTTGACATTGTAGTGGTTTATTGTTGTTGTTGTTTTGGTTTTTGGTTTTTTGGGGGAGGGTTATTGTTGTCTTGTTCTTGTTGTTGTTTTTCTTCTGAATCTTCAGTATCTAGCATAGAGCTAATAAAGCAAGGGCTCAACCAATTTCCAAAAAGGTAAAGAATTATAATTCATTTTTCATTATAAGTTGGATACTTATATGACCCTACAGGGTTGTGAGAAACACATCAATGCCTGTAGTTATAATCAGCCATCGATGAGAACCATGAACATTATGGTACCATCAATATATGGTCCTATAATTTTTCATTTTCTTTTTAGAAAAGATGAAGGAAATTGAAACTATATTAGCTCTTAGCACACAGCTGACACTTTGAGCTTAGCTGCACAACAATTTACGTAAATGTACTCTGGATATGTTTGTTGTTTTCTGGATTTGGCTTTGTGTTTCAGTTCAGATTTCTGGGATTTGTTGGGATTGTTTATGTGCAGGAAGCAGCAGGATCTTCGAAGGCAGCTTCTGTGTGTGAAACAAAAAAAAGAACAGTTCTTCCCCCTGTAAGCCTCAAAAGACTGTGAGTCCTCAGTGTGTGAGAAAGGGTAAAGGGCACAAACTCAGATGAGTCCCCGGTGGAGTGGTTTGCTGCCTGTTTCTGACTGATTTCCACTTCAGTTGTGAGTGTGGCTAATGAAACAACCAGTGGATGAACTGCTGGTTTACACATCAGCCACCATAAGGCAGGTTTGCTGTTTTCATCTCCATTATAAGAGACAAAACAATCAAAGCTTAGAAGATGTGTATTGACATGCCTTCTGTTATTTCAGATAAGAGTTAAGATCAACACAGTACAGATACATAATTAGAAACAAGAGTGTATTATTCATCATCACAAAGGCTATTGAGAAATTTCAGTAGCCATTCTGCATTTCTGATTGAGAACAAAGTCTTGGATAAAAATTCTCTTACATAAAAATGTCATAAATTTTGCATAGAATCTCTACACACCTGCAATGTAAGTTTACAGTGACCTTACAGAACCTTATTAATTAGGTACATATAATACCTAATATGATATAAATTTTACCTGATAGTTGCTATATTATATTGCTTAGTGATCAGGGACAGGTAAAAAATGTGATATGTGAATCACATATGCACTTAGTAATCTGTATGATGCTGAGAATTAAAGCCAGGTTCTCACTGAAATGTTAAATTGACCAGGTCTTCATCAGAAAAGTCTTATAAAACTTACAGACTATATTCTTTCTTTCTTTCTCATATTTTAAATTGAATTATATTTATTAAAAATTACTGAGAACTTTTGATTAAATTTTAGTCATTAAATGTCTTTTACTATTTGCAATATCTGACATGAGTAAAAGTGGATTATTTGCTGTCATCTTGGTGAAGTAAAGAATGGAGTATCGATACTTCTCATGAAGCAGCTTAACACATAATTTGTTTTATTTCATATAAAATTCTCCCAGAATGATAAAATATTTATTGATATTTTATTATATTAATCTGCACTTACATCTTTTACTTGACTAATGATGAAATTGTACATTCAGTTTACTTCCTTAATTTCAGTTTTCATAATGAACATATTGTATTACATATGTTCAGCAGAATGATGTTATAACTATCATTTCATTTCTGTTTGTTTTTATTAAAAATAGGTTTCTTTTCTCATAGAAATAGTATGGCTATAATGGCCACTCCCTCTATTCCTTCTAGTTCCTCTCCACTGATCTTTTCCTCTGGATCCACATCCTTTCTGCCTCTTGTTAGAAAAAGAAAAGGCTTCTAAGAGATAAAAACCAACATGACAAAATAAAATATAAGATGAAGCCAAACTTTCATATCGCAGTTGGACTTAGCAACCCAACAGGAGGAAAGGCAAGAGCAGGCAATGCAGTCAGAGACCCCACCCCCATTCTCCTATTCAGGAGTCCCATGAGAACATTAAGCTAATAGCTACAGTATTGCACACAGGACTGCATGTAGAGCCATGTAGCCCCCGTGCTTGCTGTTTCAGTCTCTGTGAGCTTATATGCATGACCTTAGCTGATTCAGAGGAGAAATGGTGTTCTCCATTTCCTCTGACTCTTACAATCTTTCCATCTTTTCTTCAGGAGGATTAGCTAAACTCTGAGGGGAAAGAATTGCTGTAGTCTATAAATTTAGATTCTCTCTCCATATAATGTCTGGCTGTGCATCTCTACATCTGCTCCCATCTGTGCCAGAGGAAGCCACTCTGAGGATGACTGTATAAGACACTGATCAATGATTATAGCATATCATTAGGAATCATTTTATGGATTCTTATTTTGTTTGGTTTTACCCTAGGCCTCTAGGATAGATAGTCTCTCTTTCTTATTTCCCCAAGCAATGTCAAGTATGGGTCCCTTCTGGTGAAGAGGACCTTAAGTTAAATCAGACATTGGGTGGGTAGTCCCACAATTTTGTGCCTGCCATAGTTTGTAAGCAGGACAGATTGTATGTCAATGTTTTTGTGGGTGGATTGCTGCCCGTGTTTTTCTTTTAATATCTGCATAATACCTTCTGGCACCAAATAGACCAGAACAAAGGGGTGAAGCCTTGATGCTGGTACCATTTTGACATCTCCATGTTCAATGACCTATGTGGATGATGTCTTCAGCAATGGAGGCCTGCTGTCAGTTTGTGAAGAGCAACCCTTTGCCTTACCATCAGCCAAGAGTTTTGAAGGACTTCTATGGAATCCCCTTGGCCAATGACACAGTGGCATGCAATTCAGTATCTCCACTAGAAGCTTTGCCTTGCTACAAGGTATGGCCAGTTAAGAATCTATATCCTCCATCACTAGGAATCTTCATTAAGATCACCTTTAGAGAATCCAGAAAGTTTCCACTGCACTAGGTTTTCACACCAACCCTCAAACACACACCATATTCCAGCTAACCCTTCCTTCATTCTTTCCCTTCATCCCATCTTGCCCCCATCAAACCTAATCCCTCCTATCTGCCACAAATTTATCCTTAAAATCTATTCTATTTTACTCTCCCTGGAAGACCCATGTTTCCACCCTGGGACCTTCCTGTTTACCTCTTCATCTTTGGATTATAGCTTGGATATCATTTACTTAATGGCTAATAACTACTTATAAATGAATATATAACACACTTGTCTTTCTGGGTCTGGAATACATCAATCGGTGATTTTTTTATAAATCCACTCATTTGACTGCAAATTTCAGGAAGTCATTTTTTAAACAGCTGAGTAATACTCCCTGTGTAAATGTACCACACTTTCTTCATTTATTCTTCTGTTGAAGGACATCTTGGTTGTTTCTAGTTTCTAACTATTATAAATAAAGCCCAAGTGAACATTATTAAACCAGTGTTCTTGTGGTAGAATGAGGAGTCCTTTGACATATAGCCAACAATGGTACATTGGGTCTTAAGGTATATCATTTCCCAATTATCTGAAGAACTAACATAATAATTCCCAAAGTGGCAGACACTCCCAACAGCAGCAAAGGAGTGTTTCCCTTGTTCCACATCCTTACCAGCGTTAGCTGTTACTTATGTTACTGCTATTGATCTTAGGTATAATGACAGGTATAAGATAAAATCGCGAAGTAGTTTTCATTACAGTTCCCTGATGGCTAAGGATGTTAAACATTTCTTAAGTGTTTTCTAGCATTTTAGATTTCCCTTTTAAGAAGTCTTTGTTTAGATCTGTACACCACTGTTTAATTTAATTAAAATTGTTTTTATGTCTAGTTTTTCAAGTTCTATATATTATAGATATCATTCCTTTATTGGATGTGGAGTTAGTAAAAGAAAAATTACCATTCTGTAAGAAAAGTTACCATTCTGTAGACTGCTACATTGTCCTATTGACAGTGTCCTTTGCCTTGCAGAAGACATCGAGTTTAATGAGGTACCAATAATTTTTTATCTTGGTCCCTGTGCCATGAGTGTTCTTTGTAGAAAGTTGTCTCCATGCCAGTGCATTTAGGGCTGTTCTCCACATTCTCTTCTATCAAGTTCAGTATGTCTGACTTTATGTGGAGGTCTTTGATCCACTTTGACTTGAGTTTTGTGCAGAGAGATAAATATTAATCTCTTTGCATTCTTCCACATGCAGATACCCATATATAGCAGCAGTACCATGTACTGAAGATGCTTTCTTTTTTCCATTATGTGTGTATTTCTGGCTTCTTTATTTTTAAAAAAAATCTGTTTTTTTATAGGTGTGTGGATATATTTCTAGGTCTTTAATTCAATGTCATTGATCAATGTGTCTGTTTTATGCCAATACCATCTGATTTGTATTACTATAGCTCTTTAGTACAACTTGAAGTCAAGGATGGTGATACCTCCAAGCAGTTTTTATTGTTCAGGATTGTTTTAGCTATCCTGGGCTTTTGTTTTTCAATACGAAACTAAGAGTTTTCCTTTCAAAGTATGTCAACAATTGTGGTTGAATATTGATGGGGACTGCATTGAATATAGAGTGTTTTAAAGGGAGAATTGCATTTTGAGTTTGTTAGTGAAACTGACCAACAAATATCAGAGATCTTTTGATCTTCTGGTATCTTCTTCAATTTCTGTCTTCAAAGTGTTGAAGTTTTGATTTTACAAGTCTTTCACTTGCTTGATTAGGTAATATATTCGGTATATTATATATCTTAGTATCCTTGATTAGGTAATATAATATAAGCTATCTTATATTATTTGAGGCAATTGTGAAAGGTGTTGTTTCCAGGAATTCCTTCTCGGTGTGTTTATCATTTGTATATAAGAGGGCTACTAATTTTTTGTGAGTAATTTTACATGCAGCTACTATGCTGAAAGTATTTATCAACTATATGATGGAGAAGTTTCCAAGTGGAATTTTTAGGGCATCTTGTATATACTATCATATCACCTGCAAATAGTGTTACTTTGACTTCCATCTTTCCATTTTGTATCCTCTTGATCTTCAGTTGTCTTACTGCTCTAGCTAAAACTTTAAACACTATATTGAATTGATATGAGGAGAGTGGGCAGCCTTTTCTTGTTCCTGATTTTAGTAGAAATTCTTTGAGTATCTACCCATTTTAGCAGGAACATGTTTGAATCAAAAAGAGAAGTTAGGGCTCAGCCCTGCTTCCAAAGCCAGCTTCTTGGGCAGCTCAAACAGCAATGGCAGTTTATCAATATAACATACATTACAAACAATGCTAAATGAGTCACATTTCTCAAAAACTGTTTCTACTGTATTACTTTCTTAGGTTTCTATACATGTACATGAAGTGATCTAAAAACCAAGCTAATTAGCACATGGTATTTACTTATTGGTGAAGAAATTTAAGATTTATTCATAGCAAATGTCAGGTATACAGAGTGATACCAGCTATGTACACCATGAATGTGAGTTTCCCAAAATCATTTATCCTGTAACTGAAATTTTCAATACACTTATCTTTCTCTCGCATTTCTCTGAGTCTTAGTACCCTACCAAAATCTACTCTCCTTCTACATTCAAGAATTATGAAAATGTTAGAACTTCCCATTTAATGCTAAGGTTGATTACAAGATTCTTTGTCCAACCTGCTTTTACAGTTCTCATCCTTTCTTATTTATGAAAAATTTTAAAGTCATATCTCAGAAATGTTTGTAACATCTTGTTCATTTAATGCTTAAATGTTTGTAACATCTTGTTCATCCTTAGCTGCCTGCAGCTATTACGAAGTAGGTTGCTGGAACAGACGCTGAGGGATGGATGGGGAAGGGGCGAAAAGAAGGAGGGCCAAGACAATATTTCACTGATCATGGCCAGAAACTTTAATGGCGTCAGACATTTTAACAGTTTGGGCAAACCCTTCCCTCCAGACTCCGGGCTAAGTTCCGGTGGAAGTTGTCTAGCTTCTCTTGGAGGTCCTTGTCTTGACTGCTCCGGCAGCTGGGTGGGTCACCTGCTTAATTCAGGAATTCCTAGACCTGGAGGAACAATGAACTTAACCTTCACTGAGCTTCACCCTAGGATAAAAATTCCTGCTTTAACCTACTTCCCTATTATGTCCTAAAGGCAGATTCCTGCCCCAAGCCAGGGATTGTCCTTGACCAATGTCAAACTCCAACCAAGTGCATGACTGCCCCAATATGGCTCTGTACAATTTAATCTATCAAACAACATTATGAAATAAAATTTATATTTTCCTTATGAGTATGCTCAGGGGAGTTTATGATATTGGCATCTGTTCAATAGCACTTATATTTATTAGAAAACAATAGTTTGGAAACAAATTGATGATATTCTGTGTTAAAAATCCATTATACAACTAAAAGATTATATTTGCATGACATTAAAAAGAAATAGTTAAGAATATATGGATATAAAAAAGAATTAATGACATAACTAAAGTTGCAGCTTTTAATGATTCATCCTGGCCACTTAAAATAGAAGAGATAATCATTTGGGTGTTTTGTCCTTTTTAACTTTCTTTGTCCATTCAGTTACACTATGAATCTCAGCATGATTCCTAAACTTTTTTACTTAGTCTGTTCATATTAACTGGACATGATATTCTTCAGATGTGATAGTTTTAATATGCTAATATGAATAATTAGAAGGTCATTATAAATATCCTCCCTGAGTATATCAGCAAAATCAATGGATAAGTTCAATTATAAACTGGTTTTACATTTCTGAACTCAAATCCACTTAAAATAAGATAGTGTCATTATGTATATTACATTATTTCCTGGGATCAATCAAATTTTGCCTATTATCTGCTCCTGACTTATTCAGTAACTTTCTGACTTTATCTAATAATACATAGTATTTTAAAACAATAGATTATAGTCAATTCGGCATGTGTATCAATACTTCTAGGAAGTACTGGACTATAATGGTGAATTGCTTTAGTGATCATTGTAAACTAAAAGAAAAATCTCAAGATTGGAACACAAACCATAAGAATATTACTCCCTTATATCCTCTGCTTTTGAAAGCATGGATTTGCAATATTGGTACTAAAGTACACACACACACACACACACACACACACACACACACATCATATTACTTTGTTTCTATAAATCAGTTGTAATCAGCTCCAGCTGTACTGTCAACTGTTGGTAGAAAATTTAGTTGCTGACATTAATTCGTGTTTACTGTCCTAGATTCAGTAAAAAAAAATATTCATTTAGGAATCATACATTCTAGAACATTGAAAATAATCTACAATACTGAGGATGCCCGTTCAAAGCCAGGACACTTCCTCCAAGGTAGGGGACTTCCTTACTGTTCCCTGCCATTTACAAGAGAAGTTCTGAGTTCAATGGGTGTCATAGAACCTAAGTACATCTTGTAGCAATTTTTATCTGAGGCAATGTGATTCCCCCATCAAATTGCCTATATACGCAAATAGAATGAGAGTTCCTAATGCTTTGGAAAAGTGAAAGCACCTTCATTAAAACTGATTCTGTACTTTAATTTTATGAATCTTTCCTGTATGCTTTAATTTTCCATCAGATAACAGGATTATATCCCAGCAGCACTGAATAATGTCACTCCTAGACAAAGATGATGCTTGACACTATGTGGTTATTTACTGTATACAAGTAGAATCTTCAAAAATATCCTGGTGTTAAGCAAACCATTTAAGCTAGTGTACATCTCTTTTTTATAACAGATTAAGCTAGAGTACCCTTGCTTTATAACACTAGTCTAGAAACTTGTGTTGGCTTCTGATTTAGTGATAGTCGGTTCATCTAAAACTTCAAAAGGATTTTTAAAATTACATTTTAGGTACATACTATTGGGATTTCATTGTGGCACTTGCATACCTGTGTGTTGTACATTCTGTTCAAACCCATCCCTTGACCACACTGCCCTCCCTGGTGCCCTGGGAGCCATCTCTATGGATCCCTTCCAAAACTGTTTTGCCTCCTCTTTATGTCATGTGTGGTCTATTACCTTTGCCTTCCCATTCTTCTTGTCTTAAGATGTCTCCCTCCCCTCTGCTGACACACAACAATTTACTGAGTTTACAGGTTGGAACAGCAAACCATCACTGTTGAATACTTGACAAAAATTCAGAATTTGTCTTAGATTTTGTACTGGTAGTCTGTGTAATAGATACTGTCAATAAATATCATTGTACTGTCATCTGTGAACTCTCAAATTTGACAGCCCATTTAGGATGTTTCTTGATAAAACTTAAATCTACAATAAATATTAATGCTTGTTTCTGATTCTAAGTAATAAACATTCACATGCATAGTATTTACTAGGATTGCTTTATAATCTACTAAACAAGGTACTTTAAGATTGAAAATATACCTAAATTATTAAATGGTAAAATAATACATTATAGAATATCTGGAGAATTTAAGTTTCAACATGTTTTTACCCATATTAGTTTTCATAAATTAGTTTGTAGGATTTTACAGTAGATAAATATATCAAACATTTTTAAGTGTGGTACTATAATGTTTTCTGCTTCAATTTTTTTCTCAAGGTAGATTTTCATGTTTGAGACTTTTAAACTTCCAAACATACTTTAAAACTAACCTTTCTTTGAAGAATGTCTTTGATATTCAATAGGAATTGATTTGAGTCTACAGAAGGTTTTGGATATGTAAGCATTTTTAACATCGTTCATTCTTGAAGACGTGGACATGCAATTATGTTTCCATTTCTTTGTATCCTCATTAATGGCTTTTATAACTGCTTTATGCCTCATCTTCTAAAGATCTCACACATAACTAAGGAAATTCATTCCTAGCTATTTTATTTTATAAATCTTACATCATTGTAAAAGAGTTTGCTTTCTTGATTTCTACTGCAGTTAGTACACCGTCCTTAGAGCAGTGCTACTGATGTTTGTATTTTTGTATACATTACCTTGTATCTTGTAACTTTCTTAAATTTATCAGCCCTAAATAGTTATTTGATAATGTGTTTATGGCTTTCTGGTTGTAAGAATATGTGTGTGTGTGTGTGTGTGGTGTGTGTGTGTGTGTGTGTGTGTGTGTGTGTGTGTGTGTGTGTGTGTTGTGCAGTAGGACTGCACTCTTTTAGGCCTGGATCCTTTCTTTTAGTTCTCTTGCATGAGTGCCTGAGCTAGCACTTTAAGATCTATGCTGAGTAAAAGGACTGGATACTGACATCTCTATTCCAGATCAGAGAGAAGTGTTCAGTCTCTTTAATCATTACAGTATTGACCATGGGCTTATTATACATCTTCTAAACTATGATGTGTTTCTTCTATACCAAGTTCATTCTTCATTTCATGAAATCTGTTTAAATAATGTCAAATATCCTTTAAATAACTACTGACATGATTCTACAGTTGGTATCCTTCATTTTGTTTCTGTCTTGAATCAAAAGATCAATCATTGTATGCACTCACTGATAGGTGGATATTAACCTAGAAACTTGGAATACCCAAGAAATAATCCACATATTAAAAAGAATGGAGGAGTGGCCCCTGGTTCTGGAAAGACGCAGTGCAACAGTATAGGGGAATACCAGAACAGGGAAGGAGTAGATGGAGGAACAGGGGGAGGGAAGAGGGCTTATGGGACTTGCGGGGAGTGGAGACCCAGAAAAGGGGAAATCATTTGAAATGTAAATAAAGAATCCATCGAATAAAAAAAAAGAAAATGTAGGATTGGTGAAGATCTTTTCCCAATTTGTTGGTTGCCGATCTGTCCTTTGCCTTACAGAAACTCTGTAACCTTATGAGGTCCCAATTGTCAATTCTTGCTCTTAGAGCATACGCTATTGGTGTTCTGTTCAGAAACTTTCTCCCTGTACCGATGTCCTCAAGGGTCTTCCCCAGTTTCTTTTCTATTAGCTTCAGAGTGTCTGACTTTATGTGGAGGTCCTTGATCCATTTGGATTTGAGCTTAGTACAAGGAGACAAGGATGGATCAATTCGCATTCTTCTGCATGCTGACCTCCAGTTGAACCAGCACCATTTGTTGAAAAGGCTATCTTTTTTCCATTGGATGTTTTCAGCCTCTTTGTCGAGGATCAAGTGGCCATAGGTGTGTGGGTTCATTTCTGGATCTTCAATCCTGTTCCATTGATCCTCCTGCCTGTCACTGTACCAATACCATGCAGTTTTTAACACTATTGCTCTGTAGTATTGCTTGAGGTCAGGGATACTGATTCCCCCAGATTTTCTTTTGTTGCTGAGAATAGTTTTAGCTATCCTGGGTTTTTTGTTGTTCCAGATGAATTTGATAATTGCTCTTTCTAACTCTGTGAAGAATTGAGTTGGGATTTTGATGGGCATTGCATTGAATCTGTATATTGCTTTTGGCAAAATGGCCATTTTAACTATATTGATTCTACCGATCCATGAGCATGGAAGGTTTTCCCATTTTTTGAGGTCTTCTTCCATTTCCTTCTTCAGAGTCTTGAAGTTCTTGTCATACAGATCTTTCACATGTTTGGTAAGAGTCACCCCAAGATACTTTATACTGTTTGTGGCTATTGTGAAGGGGGTCATTTCCCTAATTTCTTTCTCAGCCTGCTTATCCTTTGAGTATAGGAAGGCCACTGATTTGCTTGAGTTGATTTTATAACCTGCCACTTTGCTGAAGTTGTTTATCAGCTGTAGGAGCTCCTCAAGAAGTTAGACTCCAGAAAACTGAACAACCCTATTAAAAAATGGGATACAGAGTTAAACAAGGAATTCTCACCTGAAGAACTTCGGATGGCGGAGAAGCATCTTAAAAAATGCTCAACTTCATTAGTCATTAGGGAAATGCAAATCAAAACAACCCTAAGATTTCATCTTACACCAGTCAGAATGGCTAAGATTAAAAATTCAGGAGACAGCAGGTGTTGGAGAGGGTGTGGAGAAAGAGGAACACTCCTCCACTGCTGGTGGGATTGCAAATTGGTACAAGCACTCTGGAAATCAGTCTGGCGGTTCCTCCGAAAACTGGGCACCTCACTTCCAGAAGATCCTGCTATACCACTCCTGGGCATATACCCAGAGGATTCCCCACCATGTAATAAGGATACATGCTCTACTATGTTCATAGCAGCCCTATTTATAATTGCCAGATGCTGGAAAGAACCCAGGTATCCCTCAACAGAAGAGTGGATGCAAAAAATGTGGTATATCTACACAATGGAGTACTATTCAGCCATTAGAAACAATGAATTCATGAAATTCTTAGGCAAATGGATGGAGCTAGAGAACATCATCCTAAGTGAGGTAACCCAGACTCAAAAGGTGAATCATGGTATGCACTCACTAATAAGTGGTTATTAACCTAGAAAACTGGAATACCCAAAACATAATCCACACATCAAATGAGATACAAGAAGAAAGGAGGAGTGGTCCCTGGTTCTGGAAAGACTCAGTGAAACAGTATTCGGCAAAACCAGAATGGGGAACTGGGAAGGGGTGGGTGGGAGGACAGGGGAAGAGAAGGGGGCTTATGAGACTTTCGGAGAGTGGGGGGGCTAGAAAAGGGGAAATCACTTGAAATGTAAATAAATTATATCGAATAAAAAAATTTAAAAAAAAGAAAATGAAAAAAAAAGAAAAAAATCTATTGTTTTGAAATTACAGGACATTTAACTCATAATTCTATAAATATTTTATGAAATGAATACTAGTAGCATTCCATTCTCTTGCAGAAAGTAAGGAACAGTGGTGTGGGAATCATTAAACAACTGCTGAGAGCAGCTACACTTCACAGTACATCAGTGTGTGTACCAGACCAGGACAAAAGAACTAGCAGGACAGTTTTAGCTTTCTCCAATACACAGACTAAGAGGGGAAAAAAAAGATAAAAGAAGTTCAGGTGTCTCTATGGGGCAGAGTGCTCCTCAGAGTTAAAGGTATTATATGCATACTTTGGCAAGAATCAGGTCAGCTATGTTACTGACAATATAAATTGTGTTTACCTTCATTATGACTTCTTTATTTCACTAGACAATTAAGTTTTGGTAGTGTTTCCTTTGCTCTAAAATGTAAAAACATGAACAGGCAAATGCAACAGAAAAAAATAGACCTGTGACTATTTTCTTAGAATGTGATTCAGTAGAAATGTGAAGAAGTAATATCTAAATTATTTTAGCCTTAAGTTTGGATTCAAAATAAATGTAGGTTTTCCTCCTGGCTTTAAAAAAGTGTTTCACTTTTTGTTTTCACTGTGCTGAGCCTTTCCTAATATCATTACCTTTTATGTAATTTTCCTATTTTCTGTGTATAACAGCTAGGACGGTTGAAATAAACCTAAGGCCCACCTGAAGATAAAGGTTTCTTGGAGTAAGTTATAGAAAAGTCTTTTTTTGTGTTACTTTGAGCCTTTTGATGGAATTCTTCTGTTATTCCACTATAGAATAAAGGCATTTCCTTCACTTAATTGCAACTGGCAACATTTCTTCTGTTTTGTGTAATACCACTAAAACTTAGACATACCCATACAGTGATTATAACTTTGCATTGAACCAGTGCTGAATTAAGCACAATGTAATTACACAACACAAACTTTATTAAAGATGTAATAGTTCAATAATTATAATTTTAATTTATTGTGTCAAGGCATATGGACATGTTTTGAAGGGTAAATTTGATAATATTTACAGTTACCTGAGAACTGCATGAGATGATTTTCTACAGTGTAGACTCATCTCATATAGCTGTATTTTAAAGCTGTCTCAAATACTCACTCAGGTAATTTTAACAACTCACAAAATGAGGCAAAAAACCTGGATGTAAAATATTTAAATATTGAATATTACTATTTTCTTTTTGCATAAAATTATCCTTTTGGATACACAGTATAAATGAAATGCCTTGACCAGGCAGGAGCGGCACATAATTTGTTGTATTCTATTAAAAAATGCAAAAGTAAATTTTAAGATTACAGCACAGCACAGGGCCTTTCTGAATACAGAGCCTTGTATTACTGCACAGGTCACAGACTCACAAGCCTGGCCTTCCTGTAACATTCTTGCCATTGTCTTCAGAAATATCTGCCATGCAATGAAATAGAAGACACAAGGCATGACCTTATTTATCTGGGTGAAACTCAGGAGCAGAACTTCATCAGGAAATCCTAGTGACTTCTTACCACTCCCTCCCATGAAAGGATGTGGCACTCAATACTCTTAAGCTAATGGTTGCAATTACTTGTATGTTTATTTAGTATTTTTTTCCTAAGAGTGTGAACAGAATGCATGTATTTGCTAAGAATTAATAGGTTTCCAAAAGCAAAACTTGCATGTTGTCTTAAACATGTGGTATGCACTCAGGTAAGTTTGTATCTGACTATTTAATAATGTTCTGGAGGACATTGAACCAATGTTCTCTGAAATGGTGTGGTGATTTGGCTCTTAAAAGCAAGCAACATGTCTTTTGTGCCCAAGAACTATGGCTGAAGATAGTACACATGTTTAATTTTATACTCGAATTTGTCTTTTTAGGGATGCAAGTCTTGGAATGGAATGGAATCCCCTTAACTTCTAAAACATATGAAGAAGTGCAGAGCATCATTAATCAGCCAAGTGGGGAAGCAGAAATATGTGTAAGACTGTGAGTTTTTCCCCATCTTTCTGTTTCCATTTTTTGGCTACCATGTCTCTTTTAATTTAAAATTGTTAAGGTGGAACCTTTGCCAGCCAGCAAGAGATTCAGGGAAACAGAAAATGAAGTGACTACTAGGTTTATTGGTTTCTTGTGTTCTGAATCAAAGGCTAAGTAAGGTATAGACAGAATCAAGCCAACAGTTTCTGATTATGTTACAACTCTCTCCCTTCCATGCTTTTATTAAAACATGTGTCATTTAAAAGGAGGCCAGATCCTACTTGGATTCCATAAATGTGCATAATA
Source organism: Apodemus sylvaticus (assembly GCF_947179515.1). NCBI lineage: Eukaryota > Metazoa > Chordata > Mammalia > Rodentia > Muridae > Apodemus > Apodemus sylvaticus. The sequence goes on along the minus strand of NC_067473.1, from coordinate 14,354,154 downwards.
TTTTGAAATGACTTACATCTAATTCATAAAGATTTCACCTTAAATGATCATTTTTATCAGCTTTGACTTTTGACAACATTGCTAATACATACTGGCTTAGCCAGGTGAGCATGCCTGGGGTTGCTTTATATCATGAACCACTTCTCATTGACCTCCTGGAAATAACATCAGGGCAGTTGGAAAAGGTGCCTTTTGTTTTGAGTTTCCTCAGTGTCTTTCTTAATAATCTGTCTTAACTTTTAGGGATCTCAATATGTTGTCAGACTCCGAAAATCCCCAGCATCTGGAACTCCATGAGCCACCAAAAGTTGGTAGGTGACAGCAATCTGATTTCAAAGATAGATGAAGAAGCTCATGTATGAGTAACCTGCTTGACATACATGCATACAGAACTACAGATTTGTACACATGTATATGTTTATGATTATAATTAGAATTATGACACCAAAACTTTCCTAAGTTACATTACATTATTAGCTTCTGGTGAAGCATGTTACATATTTAACTGTTAGACTAGGTGAGAAATACATATTAAATATATACTACATAAGTTTATGTATTAAATTGCCTAAGTATGAATTTATCTTGTGAAGACAATCCTTGAGCCACTTCTTTTTAAACCATATAATTTTTAATTACTAATTTTTTTTCAGCACAGCTTGGCCTTTGGCTCTTGTTATTACAATGATTCTGGGAAGTCTGAATTATAGAAATAGACTAGGTCCAACAGAGATCCCAGATACATACATACAAGCATACACACACACACACACACATACATACATACATGTCACATACTCTGTGAAATTTTCTTTATAAAGAATAAAATATGGAATATTTAGAAGAAAGAAAATGCGTCCATGAAGCATGTTCTTAGAAATAAAATAGGGTGTGTTGTCATCCCCACAGTTCACTCAATAAAATATTCAAAGAATTTTTGTGAAGACTTAATAGAACTTCAAATTGCCCCTGTAATTCATCATTGTAATTCTCTTAGCTCAACCTTCTAGATTTCCCCAGTAATAGACACATAAAACTGCAGTTGAGTACATTTGGTTTTGAAAGCTTAATTTAGTCTCTAAGTACTGATTGTGTCATTAGCTAGAACTCTAATCAGTGCCATGGTGTGTCCAACATACAAACACAGGACATAAAGCCTTTCTTTTTGTTCTAGTAGATAAGGCAAAGTCTCCCGGCGTGGATCCCAAGCAGCTGGCAGCAGAGCTGCAGAAAGTCTCACTCCAGCAGTCCCCCCTGGTCATGTCGTCAGTCGTGGAGAAGGGGTCTCATGCTCACTCAGGTCCCACGTCGGCAGGATCCAGTTCTGTTCCCAGCCCCGGGCAACCAGGGTCGCCTTCAGTAAGCAAAAAGAAACACAGCAGCACCAAGGTGAGAAGAACCCCACATCACCTCAGTGGCCCATTCCGGTGGTTTAATCTAGAAGTAGATGGGAAGCGAAATGAGATTGTGCCATTGTCTTGTGATGGGTCACGCCCTAATGGTCTAAGGAAACAAACATTTCTCTCTTCTGACCACTTGACTGACCCAATAAAGAATCTTAAGATATTTCAGATTTTAGAATACCAACTTTGAACAATGTGATACTTCCTGTTTTTGATGTGTGGCAGGGGGTCATTGTTCCACAAATCTAAGTTTCCTTCTATAAAGAACGTGAGCTTTACAACCTTTGGAAGCCAAAAGATAAATCTACTTTTCTCAGTAAAAATTACAAAGAAGGGGTCCTGAGTCCAGTACAACCACCTGTAATGGGATCCGATGCCCTTTTCTAATGTGTCTGTATACTAATATAATTTTTTTAAAAAAAAGCACAAAGAAATAGAAATAATTTAGGGCAAAAAGAAATAAAGAATAGCAATGACATTTGAGCGCCATTTTGGATCTTATTCCAGTTACAGCGTGTGGCTTGTTCCTCACATGCGTGGATTTACTTGAAACAAGCATTTCCAGTGCTGGCTCTTTAAAGTTGCTGGAGAACTAAACGTGGCCAGTGCAGCAGTGCTTCATGCCTGCAGAAGCAGATGGCAATACCATGTGTAATGGTTCTGACACATTACTCTCCTATTTAGGAGGCCTTCCTGATACCTGAATGTCCGCTGGGCCTTCTCTCCTAGCGCACGCCTCTAATCATTCTAAAAATGACTTTTTTTTTTACCTTCTTTTTTATTTTTATTTTTACTTTTTTTTTTACTTTTTTTTATTCGATATAATTTATTTACATTTCAAATGATAATCATTCTAAAAATGACTTAGGAAGAATGTGAGTTTCCATCCTTGGAAATAGTAGTAGACCTAATGTGATAACCAGAGCTGCCCTGATACCCTTGTGATCAGTATTGCATGGATGAGTGTTTCAGCTCTGGCTTTTGCTCCGTCAACGCTTGTCCATGACCATGCAGTTCAGAAGTCACCCTCTACCAGAGTACAAAGATGGGGAAGTTTCCTCCCTCTCACTCCAAGGAGACAAGTGCTTCTAACCTGTGCTCCCGGCTCTGCAGCTGTGGCCCAGCACGCATGGGAATGTATTGGAAATGCATTTTTTTCCACAGCCTGGACCATTTCAAAAGCTGTGGGAATGGAGCTCAGGAACCTAGGTTTTGTAACTTCTCCAGCTAGATATGATCCTCCGTAAAGTTTGAAGATTACAGATGAAAAGATTCTAGGCCACCGTGAGTGGGTATAAGGGGAGCGAGGACACCTAGACAGGTGGGAGCAGAAGAGGTGGTGGTTAAGAAGCAATTTAGAAAGAAAGGGACTTCTATTCCAAGAAGAAAACACAACCAGAAAAGTGTTTCAGAATCAGAAAACTACAAGTCTCCATCCCTCCTTGCTTCCTTCTCTATCCCTCCTCCCTTCACCCCGCCAGCTCCCTCCCCGCCTCCTAGCCTGACTCCCCACCTCCTAGCCTGCCAACCTGCCTGCTTGTGTCCTTTCTTCCTTCCGAAGGTGCCTCTTGTGTGTCTTAAGACCATCTGTAAATGGACTGCAGTTACCAGGTTCTAATTTTAGTCTCCTTTCTGGACACACACATCACGTAAAAACTGTTTTTATTCCCCCTGAGCAAGGTCACTGACTTGCACAGAACAGTACAAAAAATATGAATTAAAATGTCAGGGATCAACTGTGAGCCCCTGTTCTTGTTATGGATGCAAATTTATAATGTTGCCTTTCTATACTATGTTATATATTATATTAATTATATATGTATCATATCACATCATATATTAATTTGGGTAACACACTTTAGAAAATGAAAACTCTAGAAATGGGACAGCATTAGGAAAACGGTATCATCCGCTGTTACTGTGTGCAGCCATTCCTTCCTTTGTCAATAATGTGAGCCAGTGTAGATTTATAACATTTGGCTCAAATACATAGTTGTAGTGTTCCGTTGTCCAAAGAGAAACTGTTGATCACGTGTAGCTGATCTCAGATGATATCTCTGTGTAGGCCAAACTCCAGTGACTTTATGTGAAGAAAAGACTGGAATATTTCAATGCGATTTTTAGTTTGCTAGCATGGTGAAGTGACAATATTTAGGATAAATATAAATATTCATACACTATTTTCTGCTTATTTTAACTGTGATTATTAGAAAAATTTAATTACCTGTCTGACTCACAAATAGTCTCCTTTGGATTGTTCTCGTACAGAAATTATTTAACTCTTGGCGGTCCCACTAACCCAATCCTAAAAATATGATTATTTTGGAATACACACACACACACACACACACACACACACAAACACACACACACACACACACATAAGAGAGAGAACAAAACTGCATGTGCATATTTTTAAATGGAAAGATTTACCTTAAAGAGAAGACATAGTTATCTTTTTTTTTCCTTTTTTTAAAGCAGGTACCTTCGCTACATAATATATTTGTAAATAGTTAATTATATGTTGAGTTACCATTTGTTTCTTGTCTCCTACATAATATAAATTAGGCAGTTTTCTGGAGCGCTGTATACTAATGCCGGGCAACAGCAAAGCCAAACATGCTGTGTGTTCTTAAGGCAATGTACAGAATATGGATTTTTCTATTTCTGTAGGTATAAAGCTAACTAAATTAAATATTAAATTGCTTAAAATATACTCACATATTGTATAATGTGTAACACTACATTTAGCATGTAACATTACCTGCTAATAATGTAACACTACATGCAACACTACAATTAAATTGCATGATAGTACTTTAAATCTAAATTACTTAATTTATAATTAATATAAGGCTATATTTAGAAGTTTAGAACACATCTCTGAAACATTTTTATTTGATGCTTTTTATCAAAATATCTGCATGTGTTTGTATTTTGTCATGTGTTTTAGATTTAGATTCCTCATGTAAGTAAATAATACGATACTTGGTTTTCTGTGCTTGGATTAATTTTTTTTAATTCATACATGTTACCAGCAGCAGGATTTTATGCTTTTATAGCTCAGTATATTTCATCAGCTATACATCACATTTTCTTTATCCTTTATCAATTCATCAGTTGCGATACCATTACTTTGCAATTGTTAATATCTCTGAAATATATGTAGGCATGCAAAGGCTTCTTCAAATGACAGATTCCAATTCCTTTAGACATATGGCTAGGAACGCATTGCTGGATCCAGTTTAGGATCTAGCAGACAGTTTTTAAAACGTCTGTGCTGATTTCCAGTTCCACCCACAGTGCTCAAGAGCTCTTTGTGACCTCAGGCTTTCTAGTACTTTCCATCCCAGTCTTTATAATAATCATCATCATTCCTTTAGTGTTTGTAGGTTAATCTCCATGGTTGGGCTGAGGGTTGGGGAAATTTATTTATTTATTTATTTATTTATTTATTTATTTAGACATGATCAATTGTTTAGACATGATCAATATGTCTTTGTTTTGATAAACATTTATTTAGGAGTATGGTCCACTTTTATAGTTATTTCCAGTACTGGTGTTAAGTTTTTGAAGTTCCTTATATACTGTAGAAATTACTTGTCAGATATGTTTTGCTGATGTTCTTTCTCTGTTCTGAGGGCTGTGTCTGTATATGTTGTGTGTCTTCTAAGCTGTGCAGAAGCTTGTAAGTTCGATTTAATTCCATTTGTCAAGTTTAGTTTTCTCTGCCCTTTAACATGGGGTCACAGACAAAAGTCTCTCCCTGGGACACTACTGAGCATCTCTCCTGCATTAAGTAATTATGTATAAATGACTGCTGGTTCATTAACAATATTTTGAATGGTTGTTTTTTAATAACATATACCAAATATGACTCATATTGATTAATAAGTTTTAAAATCATATAAATAGCATGTAGATTTATCTATAATTTAAAACCATTTTAATAGTAATCCTGTAGAGGATATATTTTATTAGATTCTTAGCTAAAAACTTTTGCAAAATGTATACATGAAACATAAAAGAATTTCACTATCCTTTATTTAACAATAAAATCTACACGCAAATATATAGATTATTTTGTTATTATTTTGCTTTAACTAATTCAGTGTGCAGTTTTGTCTTGAAAAGTTTAAGCAGTGGAATTCTAACCCATCATTCTTTGTTTTGAATCTTTAAAATCTGGGTAACTTTTCTAAATGGTGGTGTAATAATTTAACTGATATACTTACTCATATGTTCTTATAAAATAGGGATTTGCTGTCACGGTATCCTCAAAACTTCAGTAAAATACTGTAGAAAGAAGTGTCAGACACGTGAAGTTGAATTAGTTGCTAGAAGATAATGTATTTGGACCTATTATGATGGGAGTTGATAAAAGATAAGCCGATGAATTTACAAAATAGAATAAAATATTTAATATATGACATAATACAACTGTGGGAATAGATGATAAAAATAAAAGCAAACTAGAATAAGTTATTCATGGCAATCAAAGTCCAAAGAAATAGATAAGACGGTCCTATCTATGATATAATAAGTGTCTGTATCCTAAGTCCTAATAGGTATTTTCTAATCCTTCATGTAAAATTAAAAATATTGTTTCTGTATCTAGCTCCAGGTACATATGTGGAACATGTGCACCTGGTGAGCACCCTACGATTCCTCAGACTCTAATCGCGCAGTAGCGCCCTGATACCTGGTCTGCAGTACCAACTCACTAGTTTTCTTGAAGCACATGTTTTAGTACGTCAGCTAACAAAACCAGCATCGAAAGTCATGACCCAGTCAAAAGGAGTGTGGGTGTCTCTAAACTTGAAATGCAACTCCTGCAACCTGATAATTTTCACAATATCCAATATGTGTATGCCATTTATGCCCTGTAATCTAAAATTTCTCACTGTCTTCATAGGAACCCCAGGAAGCTCTCAAAGAACATAAGAAGTTTATTTTCCTCTCAAATTTAGTTATTTTTATACTAATCAGGGGATATTTGATGAAAAATCCCAAGTTGGTTGTTGTTTTTATTGTTTTCAGTGTATAAACAAGTCCAGGCATTTGCATAGAACTTTCTTTTAACATTTAGTTTTCTTGTTTTATTAATTTAGAATGCAATACATATTAAATAAATATGGTTGTTAAATAGCAAGTAGTTAACCCTTTGAAGCCCCAGCATAGCTCTGATGCTAATAGTTAGCATATCTTATAAATGACCTAAACTATTAAAAGATATGGATTTGAACACCTGTAACCTTCTTGATTTCACAAGGGGTTGAGTTAATTTTATTCCTTGGTAGCTTTTAAAACGAGATTTGAAATAGCATTACTTTTTTTAACTGTGGTCATTCTACAATAAAATTATATTTTAAAAGTAACTAAATGTTGGAGATACGGCTCAGCAGTTAAGAGCACTGACTGTTCTTTCAGAGGTCCTGAGTTCAATTCCCAACACCCACATGGTGGCTCACTACCATCTGTAATGGGATGTGATGTCCTTGTCTGGTGTGTTGGAAGATAGCAACACTGTACTTATATAAATAAAAGTGAATAAATCTTTTTAAGAGGTAACTAAATAAGTATACAAAGATACTCTAATTGATATTCCAGCTTTCCATTCAATTACTAAAATCAGCATAAATAGATAGGAATGATATGTAAAGGTGGCTGCCTCTCTACCTAGGTGCAATATCTTATCATATCCTAATATTCTGTGATAGGCTTGGAGCCAGAGACATTATATATATATATATATATATATATATATATATATGTTTATTTATATATATATATGTTTATATATATATGTGTGTGTGTGTATGCACACATACATATACATATACATACACATACATATATATAATGGAAATGCAAGAAGTTCATAAGCAAGTATTTATTGGGAAGCATGAATTAGTTTATAAAATCTCTTTCTATAAGTTCTTTAGTGTTTAATTTATTTTGAGACAGAATTTTACTGTAGAGAATTAGATGGCCAGGAACTCACTGTCTAGATCAGCCTGGCCTTGAATTCACAGTGGTCTGCTCACGTGACACTGTGCCTGGTTGCTAGATCACTTTTTTTTGTTTTGTTTTGTTTTGTTTTGTTTTTTGGAGACAGGGTTTCTCTGCATAGCCCTGGCTGTCCTGGAACTCACTCTGTAGACCAGGCTGGCCTCGAACTCAGAAATCAGCCTGCCTCTGCCTCCCAGAGTGCTGGGATTACAGGCATGTGCCACCACTGCCTGGTGCTAGATCACTTTCTTACCCACTTTGAAAGATTTATTTGCTCAAAGAGTTATGAGGGAAATGAAAACTTATCTGAAAAGATAAATATTAATTAAAAGGCAGTCAGTTCATAGAAAAATGTTGTTTGGATGTTTTGCTCTGCAGGGAGATAGGAGAGAGGCACTGACCATGACTTTCATGCTAGCTTCCATATTCCTAGGCACTCTTATGCAAACACTGTTTCATTACTTTGTAGCTCTCTAAATTCTCTAAATAATAAAGCACAATGCCTTAACCTAAACGTATTCATTTTTGTTTAAGTGATTGAAACTACTGCTGACATGAAATCATAGCTTCAAATCGGGTTTTTCAAAATGAAAAGTAGATTTATGTGCCATAAAATTAAACAACTATGAGGATAATAAGTAGTTACGATAATTCTGAAGCAACCAAACGGATAAAATGCATTTTGTAGGCATTGTGCTAAAACCAATACAAGTTAATTGCAAAAGACAGTTAAAAAGAGAACACCTATGAGTGCTTTGTTTATTAATGTAACATGTCTTCAATATTTCAGCCTACTGATGCGACTAAGACTGCCTCTCACCCAATTACAGGAGAGATTCAGGTATGAAAAGCTTTCCATGTCATCATTCTGTAACCCTTTTGCTTTGTCTTTTAAGCATTTGTCTTTTGGAATTTCTACTGGCTTGCCTGCTTCTTTCATTTTCTACAACCTGTACAAAACTATATAAGAAACACAATGTGATAGCATGGTATATAGGTGAGTGTGTGCGTGAAAACCAGTCATCGCTTTGAAACTCCAGACTAAAGAGCACTTAGTCAGACCTTCAACAAGACTACACTTGAGTGTACTACACACAAGGCCTCTCCTTTCAAACACCCAAAGGCCGTTTCAAGTTATATTAACAAAGTGATGTCTTTTGTTAAGTTAATGATTTCTAACCAATAAACAAATGTCCTAGGTTATTGTCATACTGTAGGTTGTTTTTATAAGATCATTTGAAAGAATTTTTTACTGGAAAATAGAATAAAAAGTACAGAAAATTTCAGCTTTAATTCCATGAATACTTCTATTCTTGAATAGTGCACTATCACAGTTTATATGTTATCATAAGTCACAGTAAAATAGTTTTGAAATTTGGTTTTAGGTAATATCAAAATGTAATTTAAGTTAGATGACAAAATCACAACATAAAAAGAATTAACACAGGACAAATTAGTTACCAGGGGACACAGGGTTCCAGTAAGGAGAAAAATGAGGATCTCTCCAAACATAATGCAAAGTAAATTCTCACAAAGGACTTACAGGACAGCAGAACTACAGGAAACCGTGTGTGGTTGACAACAGTATCACGCAGAAAGTTGTCTCACTCAGAATCAAGCAATGATGGAATCAGCTTTGATATACTGTGCTTCCACAAAGGACTTTGGATGCAAGAAGATGGGAATTATCCCTCACACAGTATAGCAGAGTATTCCATGCTGTTGAGTAAGAGGCTAACCTATCCAGGGGGCGAGGGGTGTAATAAGTCGTGTGTTGATTGGCAACAGAGAACATTGCAATGGCAAAGGTACAAAGACTGGAAAACTAGCGAAGTGACTCTGCACTCAAACAAAGCTAAAGTGAAGCAATAAATTGCAGAGGAGTGTTTTCCAGGGCACCTCTCCTGGCAGGAACTGTGGATCTGGCCCCACTTACTGTGCCTTCTTGATGATCTTGATGTTCCTCTGCTGGTTGCCAGTGTTAAGAAGAGTTTTCACCATAGCTGTCCCTCATGATTCCACAGGCAACACAGGAAACACTTAAACTTTTGATTCTTTATAGTTCTCTCCTACTATATTTGTAACTTCTTGCCTTTGGACTGATGTTTACTGTTTCTGTTTGGTTTGGTGTTCTCCTGTTGTTTACTCTCCTTTGTCTTATCCTTCAACAGTTAAACTTAATTCTGAAGTTGAAACTTACCCTGACACAATACCTCTGATCAGTCAACAGTGGCTCTCAACATTCATAATGCTGTGACCTTTAATTCAATTCTTCATGTTGAGGTGACCCACAACCTTAAAAGTATTTTTATGGCTACCTTGCAGGCATAATTTTGCTATTGTTGTGAATTGTATTTTTTTTTAGTTTTCTTTATTGGTTATTTTATTTATTTATATTTCAAATATTATCCCCTTCTCGATTTCCCTCTGCAAACTCCCTATCCCATCTTTTCCATGCTTCCATGAGGGAGCTCTCTCACCCAATCTCCCACTCACACCCTCCTCACCACCCTAAAATTCCCAACGCTGGACTATATAGTCCTCATAGGACCAAGGGCCTCTCTTCCCACTGATGACCGACAAGGCCATTCTCTGCTACATATACAGCTAAAGCCGTGGGTCCCTCGATGTGTTCTCTTTGGTTGGTGGTTTAGTCCCTGGGAGTTCTAGGGATTTGGTTGTTTGATATTGCTTTTCTTCATATGGGTTGCAAACCTCTTCAGCTCCTTCCGTCCTTCCCCTAATTCCTCCATTCTTAAAGCTGGAGTTTCAGTTATTTTCCACTGTTGTGTGGCAAAGCCTTATGGCAATGCCACATGCAGACACTGGAACCCTGTGTGTGAAGATGGCCCAGGTCGCCATGCTTCCTCTGGTCTGACCCCTGAGCTCTGTGGATGTAGGGCTTTAGGGATGAATGGGGAAGTTTTGAGTCTCTGGAGGTGGCACGAAAGCTTCCATGTCAGTGAGAAAGAGCTTAGGTGCAGTGTCATTTGGAAGTGAACTCCACAGTTAGTTAGAAAGCTAACTGTGGATTATTAACCCTTGTGCTCCTATATCGTGTCATAGGACACACTTTAAAAACTCCCTGCCTTTGCTTTTCCCTTAGGACACATGACTTTGTTACTTACACAGTTGTCACAGCCATTAGACTTTTCTCTGTTGGATTTTGCAACCAAAGATTCATTTCTATTGGAAAACATATCCAGATCAAAACTGTGCCAAAAATGAGGATATTTCTAATTCTGAAGTTTTAAGCAAAGGTTTGACTCATTTTGGTTATCCCACCATGAATGTAGACACTATGTAACTGTTTGGTTTGAATTATTTTTAAAAGTTAGTATTTTTATATATATATTCTTTCTTTGAAATACAGATCTTTCCATTTCTATTTCTTCAAAAAGCTTAAAGGTAGTTAAGATTTAATCTGAAGAACATCAAAAGGATACTTCAATTATGAAAGAGAAAAATACTAAGATCAATGATTTTGAATTGTGAAAGTTTCTCAAATGTTTGTCTGAACTGTAAATCTTGTTCATTGATGTCAGTGTAATCAGCCCAATAAGTACTGTAGAGATAGCCTTCTTTCTTTTCCAGCTTCTAACATCAAAAGAGTAAGTTAGTATCATTCCAGTCTGTTACTTTATAAAAAGAGGCATAGAAAGAGAAGCTACGAGCTTAATCTTGGAGAAAATAGGAAAAATGAAATTTATACTTTTGTTTCAAATCTTACAACCTAATATGTTTTGTTTACAACCTAATAATTTTGTTTTAAATTTAAACCTAGTATGAATAGTGTCCTCTCTATATAACCTTTCATCTCACCACTCATTTTTGATGAAATGTAAATGTTGTTTTACAATACTTTTATAAGATATTTATTTTATTTTCAAAGTCCTTGTAACTGAGATAATGAATATCAATGAGGTATATTTGTTTCCTCTAAACAAATTTTCAATATTAAAATATAATAAATATTTAGTGTATAGTTTTCCTTCTAAGTGAACTATCACTAGACCAAGATTCTTCTCTGTGCAGAGTCTAGTAAGCATGGAGAGCATGATTACTTCAAATCCAGATATGCCTAAGATATTCCAGTTAAATTGTGCATTAACAGTTTAGTTTCAAATAAAATTGAGATGAAGAAGATAATTTCTTATAAGACATTATGTTTATTATAACTAGTAAAGTATTAACTGATATTATTTCATTTGCTTTTATTTTTTCATGGAATTGTTTTCTGTACCTTAAAGCTTCAAATCAACTATGATCTTGGAAATCTTATAATACATATTCTTCAAGCAAGAAACCTAGTCCCCAGAGACAACAATGGCTACTCTGACCCATTTGTTAAGGTGTACTTACTTCCAGGACGAGGGTAAGTACGAGACATTGTCTTCTAAGCATTTCACCTCACATTCTAAACTATGCTGATATTATCTCCCCTTCTTTAATTTACAAGCCTAACCTGGGTTGTCCTTCTTACACTGCCCTTAGACTACTCTCCCCATCATATTCATCTCTAATTAGAAGATAAGGTTGAAGTAAAATTTTAAATTACGTTATCAACGACCATAATAAAGTCAGTCTCCATGAGAGCAGGCAGCATTTTTATTCTTGAGAAACATTCTTGTGTCTTATAGTCAGATTAAGAAATCGTGGCAGATTTCACCAACTAAGATTGTAAGCGTTAATTTTAATGTAAATGCCTGTAGTAAATTAATATGGCAGCTTTATTTTAAATCTTAGCTAGTTCTCAAACGATGACACAAACAGACCAAGATTAATATTCAAACTTTACCTCTATACCTGAGGAACCAATTGATCTATCTTCATCCCCTAATCTGGCTACCTCCCAGCCAAATCATTTAGTCTTCCATACTTGATATTTCAGCTGAGCTCTCATAGATGTCTGCTTTTGACTCCCTGCCCACCCATTCGCACCTTCACCCCCACCCCCACTGCCACCACTACCACCACCATCACCACCACCACAATCCCACCCCACCCCACCCCACCCTACCCCACTCCACTCCTGTTCCCTGGCTGGTAGAAGTTCCCACTTATTCTTCCTTCTTCCATTGGGTCATCAGCTTTTATTGATAAGGAACAGAATAAATGATAAGAATGGTTTACACAAACTTGAGACAGGAGATTCTTTTCTTTTCAATCTCCTCCCATTGATGCGTGACAAGGCCATCCTTTGCTAAATTTGCAGATGGAGCCATATGTACCTCTTGGTTAGTGGCTTAGTCCCTGGGAGCTCTGGGGAGTCTGGTTGGTTGATATTGTTGTTCTTCCTATGGGGTTGCAAACCCCTTCAGCTGAGACAAGAGATTCTTGACATAAGCATTACAATGCTCTGTCTGGATTGAAACAAGATAGTAGGGTGGAGAAATTAGCATTTGAATAACACAAGGATAACCTTTACTTGGTGCACAAGAACATTGTGCCTACAACTTGTCTCTCTAAATTCACTAGAAAATCAACTTTCTTTACTCCTTAGTTTTACAAAATATATGTATTATTATCCTATATTTTGATGGTCACTAAATGACTTCTTATGAAACCGATTTATATACACATTTCCAAATCAATCTGTCAAAAATAGTAACAAATAATAACATTTGAAGCAATGACTTTGCTACATAAATAAAAAATGTTTTATGTATTCCTTTGTAGGATGTATACTTTTTTGATGTGAACAAAGTGCACTAGGCTTTGCACTAACTTTATGGCAGAGTATGTATTTCATGTAACTGAGTCTTTCATTCCCTAGCACCAAATAAAAATACTAAATAAACGATATACATTTTTAAGTATGTATAAAAACTAATAACATAATTAATGCTAATGCCAATGTTCTGATATATCAATGAGTACTTGAAAATGGATTTAAAACAGAGATTTGACCTCTACAAATCATTATACTTTATCTAAGCTACTTATATTGCCCAAGCTAATGTGGTATAATTATGAGCAGTAAACAAATGGAGAGAGATGTTTTGAGAAACTTTCTCAGCTAATAAGAACACTGGTTTAATTTTTCTTTAATATGGGTGTGATGCTTGAGTATGATTTTTGCTTGGGAACTGTTAAGTACAGCACAGAAGTAAAGAGAGTAGTGCAGTAACCAACTATGCTTTATCTTCAAAAGTTTTCACTTACTTGCCAAGTGTAGTTCACATTTACTCTCACATACTTCCTACATCATTATTATTTTGAAAGAGATGCTGGCAGTTAACACTATTTGCAGATATTTCAGCATATATCTTTACATGATAATTCAAATAAAATTCACAAATAATTTCCTTAATAAAATCTTTCGTAAGATTTGTAGCTGGTTGAGAAACTAATTGGTGTTTGTAGAACACTGTACCAATCCACAACAAATGCTTCTAAGTACACATCAAATATTCCTCAAAAAAAAATACACTATGTGCTGTAAAGCGCCAACAGATTTAAAAGCAAACAATGTGGAAGTGTTTTCTGAGCATGAGGTTTGCCTGAAGAGGAGCCATATTAGATTATGCACTGCTGTGAGTCTCCTGTTTAATCACTCAGTCGCCGCTAGCAGGTTCCAATTTCTTTGATATTCCATTTTGCTGATAGAACAATCATAATTTTTTAGTTTGCCAATAAAAACAAATCAGATAATGCAGAGGTAGTATACCGCAAATAGTGTACAGGCTCTGATTTCATACCCCTGCTGCAAGTGTTTCTTTTTACAAGGTTTCTTTTTACAAAGTTAGAACCATTGTTATGGTTGATCTAATTTTAGTTTCTTAAGCATTTTTAAATCATCAACAATGCTACATAAAATCAATAAAATAGCTACATATACCAAGAAAGAGAATCTTTTATGATTATTTTAATTAGTGAGTATATGTTACATTTGCATATGTTATGATCATAAGAACTTTGCCGATATAATTGAAAGTACAAATCTTACAATGAAAAAAAGTTATGTGTTTGTATATACAATCTGGCCATATCTTTTAAGGGGAGTATGACAAAAATAACAAGCAAATAATGAGAAAAAAATCTTTATTTTGATATTTTTCATGACAATTTTTATTTCTTTTTTTAAATTAAGAGGTTATGGAAAATTACTCTTAAGAATTTTTCTGTGTTTTTTAAATGGATTAATTTATTTTCCATCTTCCCTAACAGTAGTAGCCTCACTGTCTTCTTTTATTGTACGCAAGAGTATGTTTTATCTATGCATTAAGTGATTGAATTGAAAAGTTGCAAAGTTGAATGGGCAAAACAACTAGAAAAGTCACCCAAATACTTCAGCCTGTTCTATAACACTTAGCTGCAAATTATTTGAAATATATAATGAATGCATACCTAATACTATTACTATCATATTACCTTATTCTAACCCTCATAAGGCACGATTCAACTTTTAGGTAGCTAACCTGCTATATTCCTATCCTGTCATTAATTTATCACTAAATAATAAATAACTATGCAAAAAATTTACTAGACATCTGAGTGTTGTTCACTGTCTAAGATTATCTTCTGCCTCAAGTCAGTTGCCCTCTATATTGCTTCTGTGATTGCTATTCTCGTATTTCCTGTCTATTTCTATTCTTAATTTTTTTCTTTCTGTCTTTCCCTCTTTCCTGTTGTATACTTCACTCTGGCTTCTGAAATCAATGCAGCCAAGTCATGGTTGTCCAGAATGCAAGGTACAGTCAGTTTTTCTTCTGTGTCAGCTATTCTGTTATACCTAGAGTTGTACTCTATGTGTTTTTAAGTATATGGACCAGTACTTAAACTTAGGTTGTAACTTTTATTTTTTTCCAAATAAATGTCTGTTGAATTAGACAGTTCTGACCAATGTGCAGTAGGACACAGAAAAATAAAAAAAATATGAAAAATAGAAAACAAAGATAAGGACATTTCACCCTAAAATTGAATTTAACTGCAGTTTTCACTGGTATTCTGTGTGCTGAATCTCATTTACCTGCTTATGTATAATCACAGTTTAAGTTATCCTCATTAATTATTACAAATGAAGAAATATCAAAGGTGTGTTCCTCATTTTAAATGAAATGTTAGATCTATTCTTTCCTTACTTGCCATTGCAATGTTTCCATGATTTTATGTCTTCTGTTCCACAAAGTGACTGGAAGGTAAATATCAGCTTATTACAATGCATGCATTATCACATAGACACTCTTCATTTATTCTAGTAGCAGGGAACTTCTCTGACTCATCATTATAGGCTGCATCACTATCTTACCAGCCAAGACTTCCTCTCAAGACATAACCCAGAATATGCTATTGCACATCACCTACTGTCCAATAAAATAAGTGTGTTATTTAATTGGAGAGACTCATGTGTAGGTTTAGAATTTTCAAAACCTACTTTAATTAGGGTTCTTAAATGCTTAAACATCCCTTCTAGCCCACAGACCAAAGGTAGTGGAGAAAGATGGTTAACAGGACAAGGTGGATGTAGACCTGTTTAGAAGTAGTTCTTTGGGATGATTCCAAACATGAATCTATAGCAGCAGTCCAGTCTAATTGGCAAACACCAAAATAATCAGAGCAGAGGCTCAACCAGAAGAAACCACAAGGCTCTGCTGAATTGGCACAGTTTCACAGATGTTGCAAGAAGTAGCCAGAATACCATGGGAAGTTGTTTAGCATGTTTCTCTCTATGAAGTTATGACAGAAGATCAGCAAAGACCAGAAATGTGCTGCAAGGCAAACCAATGCAAGAGAATCTTCACTGTCAGTTGAGTTCTACTTAGCCTCTTTCCAAGCATCACACATTCTCTCATGGGTGCCTCAGCAAAACATCCTCTCATGTGTCTGCTTCAGCAAAATATCCTCACATAAGACAGCTTCCAGAAAAACATCACATAACACAACTGAGCCTCCAAAGAAACCAGAAATGTTCACTTTGTTCATCTACCATCTTTACTAATAAGATTGTAAGGATTTGAGTCTCGACCATATTGTCAAAGTTGCGACATTTAAATGTGACATTTTTATTAATCCTGGAAAGTTATGACCCAAAATAGACTGTTTATGATTTGTAAGGACATAAATATTTATATTCAACACTAGGACCTCTCATCATATCCTTACTAATACTCAGAAACTTCATCCTTTATAGATGCATCACATCGTTAGCAACCTATGAACATGGACACTATGGTGGCTTCTCTTGTGGACATAATCTGAGTTGCTTGGGCTGATATGTGAAATTAGTTTCATTTCTTAGAGTGTTACAGATTAGAACACACATTATTGATCTCCTTATTCATAATCTCCGTGCCTTTTTTCTAAGAAACATGGTAGAGCATTATCAGGGTGGTGATTTTCTGCATCTAATTTATAGGGGAGAGCATTTCAGTACTTATTGTGATGACTGAATGAGCATAGTCTATTTGGATTATCATTTTGAAGGTTAAAAAGCAAAGTTATCATCCATATATCCTTTTATTTTATCTTTGAAAACTATCCATGTGAGAGGGAATTGAAATGACCATGGAAGCCACTAAATGGAGACCTTAGGAACCTGGGTTTGAATTTCAGCATTTTCACTTAGAAGCCATGAGGGAACTGTTCCCTTCCATAATTAATAATAATCATAACAATGATGATGATGATAATAATAACAGCAACAATAATAATAATAATAAACCTCCTTCTTGGCCGTGTGTGTGTGTGTGTGTGTGTGTGCATGTGTGATATGCTTAGTGATAAACCAAAGTTGGAATCATAGTGCCTGACCCATAATAATCAGTAAGTTTTAGTTGTTATTATTACTTCAGATAATCGTAGACGGACAGTTAACTAAGAGACAGAAAGTATATGTAAATACTCAATTATACAAAATAGTTTTACGGCACTATCGAGAAAGGTAAGTAACGTTTAGTCAATAAAAACAATGCAATGTATGAAGAATAATTTAATGAGGGATGTAAAGATTACTCAGCAGGTAGAAGTCAGGCTGCTCTTTCCAAAGACTGGAATTTAGTTGCCGGCACCCTAATGGTGGCTCACAGCTTTCTCTGACAGCAGTCCCAGCATCCAGCATCCTCTTCCAGAATGGGTGTGCATTACGCATACAGGTGGTGCCCAGGCATAGAGACATGCCAAATACTAATACACAAAGAATCTAAAATAATAAAAATGGATAAAACTATGAAAGTCCTATTGCACAAAAAATTCACAGTGGTCCACTTTTATCTCCCCTTTTTCATTTAGTTGTCTACAGTTTCACCTAAATATACCCATCTGCTATGAAAAGATTGAGGTCAGGTTAGAATGAGAGAAACCCAAGGAAAGGTAGCAGATGCCCTATGTCTTTGATGATACAATTATGATATGCTGCAATAACTACAAAATAGAATTGGACATACTGAAAAGTCCCCCACTTTTCTCCCATCATCCTGTTGGAAAAACCGCAGTTTTCTCATTAATGAGATTTTGTTAGGATTGTAACGAGTCTTAATTATCATTATCATTATAACTGGAAGTGCTGTGACTAGCTTTGTCTAAACACCTTTGTTAGCATACAAGCATCATTTGGAACAAGTATTGGAATATGATATCCAAAAGTGAATTTATTTTTGAAAGAATTTAAAATGTATCAAAGACTCACAGTTGCGGTTTTTTTTTTTAATTCATTCTTTTCACACACAGTACACACTCACCAGTTTTTCATCCCTCCACTCCCCGCAGCCCCGGCCCCCTATCTCATGTTGTAAGATGAATTTGCCATGTTCACTTGGTGAACTAATTTTGTATTTTTACACATTTATAAATCTTTGATTATTTAACATGGCCTAATTGCCATAAAGTGATATCATTAACGTCTTCTACCCTCTAACAAGAAAGGCAAAGTAGAATAACTCCTTTTTTCCCCTTCAGATTCAATTTATGCTTATACTCAAAAACCCCAGTTTAGCTGTCCATGTTTTGGAATGCAGACATTTTAGCACAGGTTTTTAAATTGTGATAATTTATCAACTGTATAAAGTTTCAACACAGTATTGCAGTGTCATGCACAAGATAACCAGAAAGTGGATGCTGTAAACAAATGCTTGAAAGGAAAGGCTTTAGGTGGCAAGCTTTGCAGTCCAGGAAATATCAAACAATGAAATTATAGAGGAGGGTCCCATGTTCAAGGTCAGCCTGGGGTACATAATACATGCTGCCTACAGACTAATTAATTGAAGGAGGAAAAAGAAGTAAACCTAGAAAAGATCTGCTGGATGATTGCTTTGATTCATGAAATGAGGTGATCAAAGCTGTGGAAGGACACAAGACCTGCAGCGGATCATCAAAAGCCCAGTGTGGGTGGCTCGTGATTTCTCACCCGAGCTGAGGAGCTGAGAAGCTATTGCTAATAATGACTGCTGAGCAGCAGAGAGTCCGCTTTTCCCAGGTATGGGTTTGTGAGCCTACCCGTCTTCCAATAGATGGCCCTGAATGCATATGCGAAAAGGCAACACTGAGCGAACTATGTGAGTTAAAGAAAATAAAAAACCAGAAATTTGGGAAAGAGAAGAATAGAGAGAGAGGATGAATTAGGGAGGAATGTGATTTAATCAAAACACTATATAGAGAGAAATTCTTAAATAATAATAAACTTAGTATTATCCAGGCACTGGTGGTATATGCCTTTACTCCCAGCACCTGGAAGCAGAGGGAGCTAGACCTCTGAGTTCAAGGCCAGCCTGATCTACAAAGAGAGTTCCGAGACAACCAGGGCTACACAGAGAAACCCTGTCTCAAAAAAAAATGTTTTAGTTTTTTATTTGTTTATTGTGGAATTTAGTCTTTATTGGCCTCTATTGATGTTGTAGCAAGCAAAGATACTGCCTTAGCTGCCAAGACTCCGACCTATCGTGTGCCTCTTACCAAAGTTTAACTGAAGACTGGACTTGCCTGGATGTGATAGCAAGTGTCTGTGATTCCAGTGCTCTGGAGCTCTGGATAAATACTTAGAGGCAGAACATGTCTAGGGGATTTTTGTTTTTTGTTTGTTGTTTATTTAGTGATATTAGAAGAAGGTTAATTAGGTTCTCAGACTAGTGGTGCAGAACAAGATAAATAGCCCCAGTAAACACGTCCCCGGGCTGAGAAAGAAAAGGGAGCCTTGAAGCACATTCCTTTCTTCCAGAGATTCAGAATATTATTATTCAAGATCATAACTCAGAGTGTAATGATGAAGGACATAAACAAAAAGTGAGATGCTGGAGAAGGAGCAAAGAGGGAACTAAAGAGCCACGAGGCTGAACTGAAGATGCTGACATCTCAGATAGTCGAATCGGAAGCCTGTTTAATAATGCAGGCAAGAGGATATGATCCAAACATGAATCCACAAAGACAGAAGTCAGATGCACTTGACAAAGAACATTCTTCTAATAAGGCAGCAAGTAAATCCATCTAAAAATAAAGACAGCACACAGAAGTCATCCTGAGGCAGATGTCTTTCAACTTCTACATCCCATGAAAATCTCCATCCCAGAAATGAGAAGTCTCAGTTCAGGGATAGGGATCAAAATAGTCTCAACCCAGAGTCAGAAACAAGATCTAGAAGCAAGGCTAGAAAATGGTGGATTAGAACACATTCAATCAGAATCCATACACAAGTTCAGGACTAGAAGAGGGGACCAGCATGAGGATGGAAAGAAGAGACTTGGAAAGCCAAGAAGAGTTGCTGAAATTTAAACAGGACACAGAGTCCAAGCCCTTGAGGGGCAAAACAACAACAACAACAACAACAACAAAAATGGACATGGAGGAAACTTGAAATTGAGAGGGGAAAGAAATTACAAGAACAACAATAACATATGGCAAAAAAGTTTAAAAAACAAGAAGGGACTTTACAGTAGCAGATTCTGGAGCTCTGCTCTTAGTGTTGTTATGCTGTTGTGGGAACACATATGACTCCTCAGCTCGCTTTCAAAGCTTTATAAAAAGAGTCCATGCTTGCCAGTGCCCAGTCAGAGACATGCAGAGCTGTGCATGGCTACTCTAAGCAGCTGCTGTTTCCTGAGCACGAAGAAGAGGGAAAGGGCTACGTCATGAAAGATGGCAACAAACCTTAGACTGCTGGACTGAGAAAATGGAATTCTAGAAACAAGGAGAAGATTATCCGTGTGGGGAGTTACAGGATTGAAGAGTGGAGATGAAGCTGGCTGTAGCTCAGATGATGGAGAATAGTGCAAGACTCTGAAGAAAATAAGTTTTTCAGATCTTGATGTTCAGTATGAAATGGCAAGATCACAAATCCAGACACAAATCCAGACACAAATCCAGACACAAATCCAGACACAAATCCATAATGGGTTTGGGTTTCATATCTTCAATGCATGAAAGGAATACAGTCTGAAAAGGAACAGGGAAGGACATGAGGTCTTTGCTCACCAAATAGCTCCTAGCATTCTAAGCTACATGGAGTTACACTTTTGTTCATTGAAAAATATGATTTTTGTTTTATAGATATCAGACAGTGATACTAGTGTTTGTGTTTGCAAATGAGATTAAGCTCACTTCCATTTAACTTGACAGGACTTTAGAAGCAGAATATTTCTTAATTCATGAACTCTACATTTCAAACATATAAATATTTGTAAATAAATATAAAAGTTTCAGGTAGCATAAAATCTCATACATAAATTTTTTAAGTCTAATATCCTGTGTACCTTTGTGTATAAGCTTGTAAAGTTATTTTCATCTATTGATATATGAAAGAAATACTATGTTGATGCTCTGTAGAAGAGCATTTGGTATGTAATCCAAAACTAACAAGCTGGGTAATGATAACAAAAATGATTTTCCCAAACAAAAAGTAAATATGTGGAAAGGGGCTTGAGTCAGAACAGAAGGAGAATCAAATTCAATAAGACCATGATGCTCTATTAATATAATTTTTTAACCTGTGCCAGTGTAGATTACTTCTGACTGTTAACAGATAAATGCCATTAATAGTCATCCCGATTGTCATGCAGAACTTACATATCCCATGCCACTCAGAATATCTCTGTGCAACTCTAAGCATGGTCTAACTCTTTTGTTGTTATAATAATTTGTATTATATGTAAGTTGAGGTGTAGGAACTTTATATTATAGAGACAAGGTACACACTTTAGCTAATAAAGCCTATTAAGAAAACAGATGAATAAGTGATGGTTTTGGATAGGTTTCATACGTTAATTTCATACAACATACTTAAGAGTAAAGAATAAGGAATTTTTTTTATACTTAAATCCTGATCCTACCACCTAATGCTCATGCCACCTTAATAGCACATCTTAATTCCTCTAAAGCTTAGGGTCTAAGCTTAAATCCTTCTTATCTATTAAATGAGATAATAAATGGAGCCCGTTCTCTAGGGAAGCCTGTAAGATTCAGTGGGTTAGCACATACACAGCAGTTAGAGCTTTGCCTAGGAAGTAGTCAGAACTTAAGGCTATTTATTATTACAAGGTGACTGGGAACTGCTTTTCAATATGAAAACAATATATGAGCATAATATACTGCCATTACAGTTGTCCTTCACGATAGAGATGCATGGTTTCTGATAGAGAACTGGTAGTTAATGTTTTTTCTAAATGTAGAAATGACAAGAAATACTGGATGTGGATGTGAAATTTTTAGAATGTATTTATATTTTTATGTATTAAGGAAATCCAGGGATTGATAAATCCTTTGGAAAATGGCAGCACTATAAATGGTTTTGGTTTAAAGGTGTAGCTGTAACTTAATGAAAGATCATGCTTGAATTTGACTTAATGCTTGTTTTAAAAATTGCATATATATATATATATATATATATATATATATATATATATATATATATACTGTTTATTAGAACTTTAATAATATTACTGGTTATCATCAAATTTTGTACCTTATCTCACTGTGGCAGTCTCATGATTTCACCACTTCAATAACTACATCTGCATCACACCAAACTGCAAAACTCTCTAAGTCTGCACCTGGCTTAAGTCCACCAGCCTAGAGGATTGGCTATGTTTCCTCTTTTGGGCAGTATTAGCTGTTAACTTGAAAGTGTTCACATTGATTGTTCCTATACCATCATCAATGCAAACAAACAAAAAATAAAAGAAAAAGGGACATATGTGTCTAGTAATTTCCAGTTGGGTAATCAGAACCTTTCAAGCTTACTGAAAATTTTACCTTAAAAATGCTTATGGGTAAGGGGGCGTATGGGACTTTCGGGGAGTGGGGGTCTAGAAAAGGGGAAATCATTTGAAATGTAAATAAAAAATATATCAAATAAAAAAAAGAGAGAGAAAGAAGTTGGGTGGATTGCAGGGGGGTGATCTGGGAAGATTCGGGGTAGGAGAAAGAATATGATCAAAATATACTGTAAGAAATTTTCAGAGAATAAATAAAACAAAACCAAAAAATAAAAAAATAATAAAAAAATGCTTATGGGTTTACTATCTAATTATCATCTTAACATGTTCCAATACTTTCCAATATTTATTTGCTTTTATAATAGAAGATATATTACACTTGGAGTCCTTAAAAACACTACCTTGTCCATCTAGAGTATTAACCAAATTAAATTTAATATTTATATTTCCTAAGCTTTCCTGTAATATTGATAAATATGTCTTACATACAAGTGTATTCACTAATTTATACCATTATTTAAAATGATTTTAATTCCATATAATGACAGGCTAACTTTGACCTGTTTATTTTTCTGTAAAACAAAACATTTTCAAGAATTTGAATAAATACTTCCTGTTGCTTAATATTTTATTGGTTGATTATACAAGCATTATTTATTCATTATTTTAGAAGAAATAATATTGTGATAAATATTCTTAAATACATTTCTCTTTTACATGTGGGAGAAATTCTTTGGGATAAGAGTAGAATTAGGAGAACTGAAATACTCTGGGCGTATATATAATACCTTAAACTTCACTAAATATTGATGAAGTTATAAGCAAAAGATATGTAAAATCTCATAACTTCCTGGTAATTCTATTTGTTAACATCATTATGTAAGCATTTCTTTCAAAGTGTCTATAATCTTGAATGACATTCAGCAAATCCTGTTCTTGGTTTTGTACACTTAAATAAGATGTTTAGAATAAGAAGACAGTAGAATCACTTCATCATGTCTGACATGTGAGGTTTGGTGAGACAAACTCCATGGCTCAAATTTCATGACATATTCCATTACAGCTTTCAGAAATCACCATTTTTGAGATTATCACAGAATAATTACATTAGATTCTCCTGGAGTGTGAGGGGTATGGAGTCTTGGCTGTCTTTAAGGAAAGGTAATTTGTAATTTTAGACAAGTATCAGGACTTCCTAGTAAATTACTGATGCCTTCCAGAACTAAACTGTTGTTTAATCAATGAGATGTGAATTAAGACAGAAAATTCAGGGAAAGATGAAATTAAGGAAAGGCTTTGCCTGCGGCATCACCATCTGCTAAGCATAGATGGCAGCCAGCTATTTCCTAGTCCTAGTTCCTCGTTCCTGGCTATTTCCTAGTCCAGCCACTGGTCCAGTGCTAGCTGTCCATGTGCTGCTAGACTTAATTTGTACAGGTTTTCAGGATAAGTTGTTAAATGTATAGGATATATTTTTCTAATGATTACTCAGAGTTCGTGGAAGAAGTGGGGATTCATTGAAATGCCCCAAGTTGCAATGAATGGAGGTATAACTTAAATTTTGTCATAAACAAGTGGCACAAAGCATCCAAACTTGCTCTATAACTATTGTAAATGCCATACTTCAGAAGGAATTTTGATTGTCACTTTGGGGAGGCTTTTGAAATCTCGTGTTGTAAGAACCATTTATTTTCCTTTTCTCTGTAAATGCAATTGTTGCCTCATTCTTACTTTCTTTCTTAAAAACAAAACAAAACAGGGTCTAATGTGGCCCAAGGTGGGTCCAAACCAGCTAAGCAGCTGAGGAACCTGAATCAGACTTCCACCAGCAAATGATCAGATCACACCTGTGTCCCACAGTAGCCTTCTCTTAATATCACTATGTTTTAGCGGGTAAAGGACAATTTTGCTTTGCTGAGAGGATTGGATGTAAAATGCTTAGAAGGTTCAAGACTATATTATTATTTATGAAGCAAAAAGTTATCTATGCTACATATAGTTAATGTAAATATCTCCTGAATTCAGGAAAATCAAATAGTATACTTTTTTTTAAAAGCATACACAGTAGTGAAAGAGAAACTCCAAACAGCTGAAGTATTTTCAAGCTATCATGGTGTGTTCAATTTAAGATTGAATTTCAAACTGGAAGGTGACATGATCGCACTGTGGGCAAATGCTTTATGTCCTTCACTTTGGCTGTGAAGTCATCAGTTAAGGTAAAATGTCAAAATAGCTCTTTCTTCTCTTCCAATTTAGTGCCGAGTACAAGAGAAGGACTAAATATGTCCAGAAAAGTCTCAATCCCGAGTGGAATCAAACAGTAATTTATAAAAGTATTTCCATGGAGCAGGTATGTAATTATTGTTCTACAAATGACAACTGTAGGCTGATGTAAGCACAGTGATGACAGTATTATGGAAGAATCAGGGTCTACATCAAGGATTTCCAAACACAGTACAAGTGCATTAAAGACACGTGAAAAACCCACGCAGCAATAATGGATGAGTGAAGTCCAAAGGTAAGGGAGAGCAGACACTCCTAATTTGACAAAATAGCCAAAAGATGAACAAATAGTGAAGTGTGGATCATAGAACATTTTAAAACATAAAATTTTCTTTGTTATTATTAAATTTTATTAAATAATATTAAATTTTATGTATTTATTTATTCACACTCCAGATTTTATTCCCCCACCTCCTGTCCACCCTCTGACTGTTCCGCATTCCATACATCCTCCCCACCCGCTGTCTCTGTAAGGGTGTCTCCCCATCCAACCCACACCCAACCAGACCGCCCCACTCTCTGGAGCCTCCAGTCTCTTGAGGGTTAGGTGCATCTTCTCTGACTGAACCCAGACCCGACAGTCCTCTACAGTGTGTGTGTTGGGGGCTTCATATCAGCTGGTTATGCTGCCTGGTTGGTGGTCCAGTGTCTGAGAGATCTTTGGAGTCCAGGTTAATTGAGGCTGCTGGTCCTCCCACAAGGTCACCCTCTTCCTGAGCTTCTTCCAGCTTTTCACTAACTCAACCACAGGAGTCAGCAGCTTCTGTCCATTGGTTGGGTGCAAATATCTGCATCTGACTCTGTCAGCTGCTTGTTGTGTTTTTCAGAGGACAATCATTATAGGTCCTTTCTGTGAATGCTCCATAGCCTCAGTAATAGTGTCAGGCCTTGGGACCGCCTCCTGAGCTGAATGCCACTTTGGGTCTCTCTCTGGACCTTCTTTTCCTTGTATTCCTCTCCATTTCCATCCTTGTAGTTCTTTCAGACAGGAACAATTATGAGTGAAAGTTTTGACTGTGGGATGGCAACCCCCTCCCTCACT
The DNA here is from genome assembly GCF_947179515.1 of Apodemus sylvaticus. Lineage (NCBI taxonomy): Eukaryota > Metazoa > Chordata > Mammalia > Rodentia > Muridae > Apodemus > Apodemus sylvaticus. The sequence continues at coordinate 14,328,274 of NC_067473.1, read as the reverse complement.
TGATGCCCTGTCTTCCTGCTGGAGGTGGCCTCTATAAGTTCCCTCTCCCTACTGTCAGGCATTTCATCTAAGTTCCCTCCCGTTGAGTCCTGAGAGTCTCCCACCTCCCAGGTCTCTGGTGCATTCTGGAGAGTCCCCGTCAACCTCAACCTCCTATGTCCCGAGGTTGCCTGTTTCCATCTTTCTACTGGCCCTCAGGGCTTCAGTCCTTTTCCCTCACCCAATACCAGATCAGGTGCCTTCCCCTACTTTCCCTCCCAGGTCCCTCCCTCCCTCCCCACTAGTGAATGCTTTCTTCTCCCTCCCAATGGGACTGAGGCGTCCTCACTTGGGCCCTTCAGCTTGTTGACATTTTTAAGTTCTGTGGACTGTATCATGGAAATTCTGTACATTTTTTGCCTAATATGCACTTATTAGTGAGTAATAAACAAGGGTCAGATTTGCAGATTGGGAGGCAATATTTCAATTGGCTATATTTTGATTTTTCAGAAGGAACATCAAAAAGGAATAAGATGTATAAAATGTGCTTATTTATTTTTCCCAGCTAAGATGTAGGGATTCATTTCTATAAATTAAAGCTTACCAAGAGGAGAAAACTAATGTTTATAGAAGATGGTGTTATGATAATTATCATAAAACTTTGAATCCAAAAATAAGTTGTTCTAAACAAAATTATTAGTGTACATATCTTTTAATTTAAAAAATATGTGAATCCATAACTATATTTAAGAAGTGTAGACTGCTTCTTATTAAATGAACTACAGATAAGGCAATAAGTGAGACCAGTTTGTTTGCAAAATAATGAGGTCTCCTATTATCAATCAAACATTAGATTGAATTACAAATTGATGATTAAAATTTTACACAATATTTAACAGCCAGTCTTAAACAAAAACCAAGTATTCTAATAAAATGAGAGAGTTCAGGGTATTATCTTTGAATATGCTGAAATGCATGTTGGAAACATGGGTTGATGACAGCTGTGTCCGAATGCAGCTCATGAAGAAGACCTTGGAGGTGACAGTTTGGGATTATGATAGATTCTCTTCCAACGACTTCCTTGGAGAGGTAAGTCTAGATTACTGGGTTTGTTTGTCTGTCTTTTGTTTTGTTTTGTTTTGTTTTTTGTACTGTCACTATCTGTGACAGGTTAAAACATAATGAAAAGTAAATTTCTTGAGTTTACTCAATAGCCATTCCTGAAAAAACTCCTTTGACAGGTATGTTTATTTTGTGAATTACTTTTTGAATAGGTGAGCAGAACCTGGAGATGTGGTTTTTAATTTACCATTTGATGTATGTTAATTCAGTTAGGATTAAATAGTGTTTTAGTAGGAAAATAAACAGGGATGATGTGATTCCAGATGAGATCTGAGATTACAAAAAAAAAGTGAGCTGGATTTTTTTTAAAGTTAAGTTTAAGGTCCTTGAATTACTCCCTGTTAATACATGTAAAGATGTAGTATTTCACATTGCTCTTTACAATTAAATATGCTAAAGACCTTCAAGTGCTTTTCAAGTTAAAACTAGATAGAAGAGAAGTAGCTATTATATACATTTGTTGAAAATCAGAACGTGTCTAAGAAAAGAATGTGGAAGAGTGAACAGAACTTCAGGTGTTTCCATCAATAATGTTTAAATTAAGTTGTTTCTTTAATGCTTGTTACTTAAATTATATATCCATATATGCTTATATATACTTAAGATATATGAGATATATACTTAATATATATGCATTATATATTATACTCTAATATGTCAGCCCCTGACACTAACATTGATTTATGCAGAATTACTCTAGACTATAGTATTATGTTTGGTTTACTGACATATTTCAAAGTATTGATTTAGTGAAGACCTAATTTTGTCTTTTGCTTCTATGAACTTAGAAATTTATTTATGAAATTTATGATGCCCCGGACTTTAAAAATTAAATATTTTATGGGGATATTAAGAAAGGAAAAATGCCAGATAAACCACAATAGAACGTTTTCTCATCATCAGTTTGCAGTCACATCTCTATGTCAAGCATTAAAGTGTTTTAAGATGAAGGAATAAGCTAACAATTGCAAATTGCTCATTCTTTTCATTATTTTCTCCATCTTCTGATTAAAATCATATATATCTTCTGAAGTAAAAATTATTTAATAAAACAACCTAGAACAACTTGTGTCTCATAAAGAAAAGTGTGGCTTGTGATTCTGATCTTTTTCCATGCTACTCAAGTAAATTGGGGAATGGTCAAACACAGTATATAGTTTAATCACAAATTTATTAAGCATCTTGGATTCGCAAAGCATAATTCTCAGTATCGTGGCTGAAGAAAAATAGACCAATAGAAAATAGAAAGATAGGTAGTCAGCAAAAGCTGAGGAAGCTGACATCACCATTCTTGAGGCCATGTTTAATCATCTGGTCACGTCCTTATTTAACTTTGAGCTCATAGAAACATTAACAAACCACTTACAGCTCAGTCCACCTGTTTTGCGTCTTCCTTGTCCTTTTCCAGGTATTGATTGATTTGTCTAGCACATCTCATCTGGACAACACTCCTCGGTGGTATCCACTGAAAGAACAGACTGAGAGCATTGACCATGGCAAGTCTCACTCCAGTCAAAACAGCCAGCAGTCTCCAAAGCCCTCTGTGATCAAAAGTAGAAGCCATGGTATCTTCCCCGACCCATCCAAGGGTAGGAGCGATTCCAAGTAGAACATCATTGTTTTTTCTGTTTGTTCAGTCAGTAGCTTCTTGAACGTGTCTCTGTTTAATATACACTGTTACGTTGGGTTCTGTTGGGAAGATTGGTGTGATATCATGAAAAGGGTACTCTAGATTAGGAAGAAAGGGGCTCTAGGCACATATCAGCACATACTTGTAAAAATCAAATTGGACTATATAAGGTAATTCTATTTCAGAAAACACATAACAATAGAATTTCAGAGAATTCACTGAGCTATCTCAAAAATGGTATAAATTTCCTTCTACATTTACTAAAATCATGGCCATCATTACTATTAAGTATATTTTTAATTTTTTCTATCTTTGAATTCTCATATAGTCAGTCTATACATAAAATTTGGCATCCTGTTTTCACTTATCTTTTGAAGAACATTTTCCCCAAGTTACCAAAACAAACAGCAACTCTAAATCTTTGAGTCTTTCCTACATGTTGGATCCCAAGTAATAACAGTGTGACACATGCACATGATGTTTAGCAATATGCACAGCATTTCTATAATGAGTTCCCCTTTTAACTTTTTAAATCACTGTTCTGCAACATAACTAATCCTCCCCATAACTGATAAATTCAGCAACCTGTATGAGATAAACTTGTGGTGACAGGATGTGTTAATATTTCTAAGTATTAACGATGATTAGTGTGCACTGTTGCCTTCTGAAAGTGCTTCCACGTGCATCAGAAGTGGGCAGACTGTGTTACAGTGTTGTGGAGGGTGAGAAGCTAGGGTCACCTCTAATAGGCTGACCACAAAAGTGCTGAAGATGATTTCTGAGGATGTCTTGTAGAGTGGGTTTGACTTCCACTTAGCCATTTAAACTTCACCATGCTAAATATTCTGAAAGATAATTGACATACATCTCTCTCTCTCTCTCTCTCTCTCTCTCTCTCTCTCTCTCTCTCTCTCTCTCTCCCCGTGTGTGTGTGTGTGTGTGTGTGTGTGTGTGTGTGGTATGTTTGTGTAGTTCGTTCCATCTTTACAGTCTCAGTTTCCTGAGACAATGTTTATCTCCTAATAAGTTCTACCGCTAACTCAGAATCTCACTGTTTTTAATTAAGCAGGTTCCAAAGCTCAGTAAACACATTGTGTTTTACTAGCCTCTTCTAGAATAAGCAGAGCTGGTAGGGAAGGGGAAACTGAGACAACTGTTACCTGAGGCTTCTAAGAACTCATTTTTCTTTTCTTTTTTCCTTTAACAATTTGTTATTGATTATTTGGGAATGTCACATAATACACCCATCCCACTTCCCAGTCCTCCTAGTTATACTCTCCCACAAAAAAGAAGATGAGACAGAGGGAGAAGGAGAGGGAGAGGGAAAGGGAGAGGGAGAGGGAGAGGGAGAGGGAGGGAGAGGGAGAGGGAGAGGGAGAGGGAGAGGGAGAGGGAGAGGGAGAGAGAGAGAGAGAGAGAGAGAGAGAGAGAGAGAGAGAGAGAGAGAGAGAGAGAGAAAGGAAAGAAAGAAGGAAAGAAAGAAAGAAAGAAAGAAAGAAAGAAAGAAAGAAAGAAAGAAAGAAAGAAAGAAAGAAAGAAAGACACCAGCTCCAATTTGTGTTGCCCATATACTTATTGAATCATGATCAAGTTCCCAATGGCCAGTTTCTTAAAAAAAAAAAAATGATCCTTCCAGACCTGCATCCCCCAACTCCTACATCTCTCCAGAAGCCATCAAATGTGAAGAGCTACACATTAGCATCCCTATCACAATTTTCTAGTGTCTTCCTATATAGACTATTTCTTTGTTGGGGGTGTCATATCACAAAAGCCTTCTATGTCTCTCATTCTCAGCTGTGAGTCTACATTGGTCCACACCACTGCAGGAGACATTCCTTGCCCGTCACAGTCAGTGGCAGCTTGAATGGCAGACTTCCACGGGGTTTCTGTGGACAGCACAAAGAATGCCCACTCAGCCTCCAGCGGCAGCATGAAGCAGGGACCTCAGCATAGCCTCCTGTTGTCTGTAGCACTGCAGGCCATGTTGAGATCCTTAGTCCATGATGCGACTAGGGGCGGTGGGGGGCGGCATATGATGATGTTCATAGCCCATGCTACAGATGAGGACTAAGTTGAAGTCCCTGGTCTGTACTGCCACCAGAGAACTCATTCTTTCTAATGAATAAGTTTCTTCTCCAGACTGGCGTCCCTTTGTTTCCTTCCCTGAATTGTTTCCTAAATGTTTAATACCATTACTCAATTGTGTGGCATAAATGGTGCATAAAGATAGAGTTAATGTAAAAGACTGTTTTCAACTACACGCAGACTAGGCTTCCACAGCAAGGCACTGGGATGCAACTTTAACTCATTTCTTATCCCTTTGTAACCAGATATGCAGGTTCCCACCATTGAGAAATCCCACAGTAGTCCCGGTAGCTCAAAATCATCATCTGAAGGCCATCTCCGATCTCACGGACCATCTCGCAGTCAAAGCAAAACCAGTGTCGCCCAGACCCACCTGGAAGATGCAGGGGCGGCCATAGCCGCAGCAGAAGCCGCTGTGCAACAGCTCCGCATTCAACCAAGTAAAAGACGCAAATAAATTCCTCAGCATGGCAGCTTAATGTTCATCCGTTGCCTTCCTCTCCTGCTGTCTTTCCCTGTTTGCTTTCTGTTTTTGGCATCCCCTGCTCACTCTGTTCTGTCCTTCCGTCTGTGTAAGAACAGTATCAGCACATAAATATGCTCTTCCTTTAGTACCACTCTCTCTCTCTTTTTTTTAATTTACATAGACTGCAATAAAACTGGCTGTTTCTCCTTTGTTTCCACCATCCATCCAACCTGGCTCATAGTATATGGTAGCCCTGTCTGTGAAGTTTGCAGGCGAAGCAGTGTTGTGTGTCTTCTGTGTACACTTCCTTCTCCTTTAGAACACAGGAATTACAAGCACAAGGGACTGCCAGTTTTCTAGCATTATCCCCAATAAAGCAACATGGACAGACCACACACACACACACACACACACACTTAAATCAGGTTAGCAATGAGATACTTGGACTTGGAAACATTCAACATTCAATTGGATGCTTAGTGAGGCCCACAGTCAATTCTAGAACCTAGAGTGAAAAGCCATCTGAAGCAATGTTTAAAAAAAGAACATGCGCAGAAGGGAGCTGTCCATGTGTGTCTCCTGAAGAACATATGCAGAATATCGTATCCTCAAAACTACATACTTTTCCTATGCATAGTCGCTTATGTGATAAGACAATGTAATCTCAGTAAGGGCCATTGCCTGGTCCATTCTGTCGGATAGCACTTTGTACAGAATAAAAGAGTTTACAAATTATCATTATTTTTTATCAGTGGAATGTTTTCAACTTCAAGAAGTGCCATGTCTAGTAGTTTTAGTCAATTAAAGTCTAGCCACTGACTTGTCTCAATCAACGAATTTTCATTCATGAGATTTTCTGATATAATTCTGTAAAAGCCTGGCTCTAGGCACATTGTCACTTCCAAGAAGCGTCAGCCAGGCCATGGAAGTAGTGTGTTGTTTTCTTCATCCCCCTAGTCCTCCTTTCCCAGGAAACAGCCAGTTTTAATCCCCTTCAGTGCTGTGCATGTGGTATCATTTTGGCATCTGACAACACAGTTTAAAGAGAGCAAAAGCACACTTGTGTTTGCATGAAAAACATTTAAGCTGGTTCCATCTGAGGGTACACTCTGGGTTTCCATTTCACTCACACTGCCACAGCAGCACATAAAAGCGGTCAGTGTAATCATGCCAGGAAGCAACACAGGCACAGCGTAGCAGGCGTCCTCCCTATTCAAAGAACTCAGTCTGATAATCTGCCTCCACCAGCCAGTGGCAACCAAGACCAAAGCCAGCTAGCCCTCAGGAAGGTGATGTCCGATGGACCAGTCAAGCCAGAAGGAGGTGAGCAGAAAGGCCCTGTTCAAAGCACACAGCAAGAACGTCCCCCAAATTTAAAGCTCTCATCCTTAATTTTTAGAGATTGTCTAATGAAATATGTTTATCCCCTTTTTAATGTGCTTTTGTGGGCATGGCATTTTAGGATTTCATCATCACCATGTAAGTCCCAAGATCAGTCTCATATTATATTGACTACAGTGATTTGTATTTTTCTATGCACTGGGCGTCTTTTGACTTTTGTTGGAAAAAAAAATAGTTTAACAGTATTCATATTGCAGAATGGAATGCATGCTACTAACCTAATCTGTTCAAGCATGACTATAAAATATGTTGCATTGTGATAAAAGTTTACATTGCTCACAATTCAAGTTAGCATACTCGTTGGAATGTAGATCACTTTTTGTTGACTATCATTTGACGTGTATCATTTGGAAATGCTTAGAGGAAAGCAAAGGAAAAATTGTTAATGCACTCATTCACCTTGGCACAGAGGAAATTCTCTCCTGAGCCTACAAGCAGACATCTTCTGTGCGTGTTTTCGTAGCTGTTAAGTGTATCAGCTGTGTTGGGCATGTGAATATCCAAGTGCCTGTGTAATAAATAAAGTATCTTTATTTCATTCATAAAATACTGGGTTCTGAGCCATTGTTATATGATGCAGCATAAAATGAGTGTGTTGGTTTTGTTTTTATTTTTCTCTTCTAATCCCTTTCAGTAGGAAATGGTCACCAATACATGCTAGTTAGATCTATGAGAACACAGACATTTGGGAGCATAGCACAGTTCCAGACTGGAAACACTCTAAGCCAGGAGGAAAAACATTGCCAAGGAAACTCAGAGTTCACATGGAAACATAATGCAAGGGGGTTGGGCTGGTAGGCAATGCTTTTCCTATTCCTAAACTCTCTTCCCAGTCCCCTTCTGATCTAGTTGGCAATCTTCTAACATTCTTGCATGAAGGGAGGTAAATAGCAAGAATCCCTGCTTTGAATCTCACAACTATAGTAAGAAAGGAAAAGGCTAAGTTGACCTACACATCCAGAGTTTTCATGCAATAAAAACGCACTGCCCATGACAAGGATCAAAGTAGGGCTACTTTAAGGTTTTTTTCCAATTTAATTCAAAGTCATATCTAAACAAAATACTTAATCTAAAAGTAGCATTTTCTTAAATAATTTCCATCTCTGAAATACTGTTTTACATGTTTGCTATAAATTAAAATCATGCCCTTCATCTTCCTATAGTGTTTCTGTTTATTCTCAGAAAATTTAAAACATCTAATGTGCTCCACTCTACATACCAGATATAAGAGGGTAATGGTCACTTGACATGACAGGGAGACTGTACTGTTTCTTCACATTTCCATTTGGCTAAGGAAGCAGCTAGCTTAAACGCAATACTGAGTGAATGTTTCCCAGTCCAGTTTAAAGACTGACACCAAAGTGTGCTGTTCTTTTTCCTTGTCTTTCTAGAATATTCTGAACACAGTTAAAATACTATGTCTTGTCCAGGCATAGTATCATAGACTTTTTAGTCTCAACACTTACTGAGATCTTTTGAGTTTCAGACCACCCAGGGCTACATAGTGAGACACTATTTCCCAAAAAGAGATGACAGAAAAGAAAAAAATTATACTTCTTACCTTTCATTCTATCAAATAAGTTGAGTGTTGATCTCATGTCTTACTTGAGATATAGCATTGACTTTAAATATCACAGTAATCACTCTCTGATTAATTTCAAGCCTTATTTTAATACAGTGATTTAGTTATTGCTATATACTTATTTGTAAGAGTTTAATCATAGACTTGCTCTTAAAGTTTGTATGAAAATAAATTTAGTCCATTCTTGAGTAATGCTCAAATACATATTTTCTATTTAAAGTGCTGTGTAACTGAGTTAGAAGTCACTCTTTATTGATTTCCAATCAGAAGAAAAACTAGGTAACAGCATTTTTCACATTTACTTTACCCTAATTAAAAACAAAATTCTATTTTCTAAAATATAAATGTATTCTTGTCCTGTTCGTATGAGTTATAATAATATAAGTTAACAATAATTTTGCCCATATAGTATGCTTTATTATAAGCATACTATATAATTAAATTCATGTAAAACTCAATGTAATTTATTTGATCTGGAGAATAAACTGACCAGGAATATGAATATCCAACAAAGCAGCAAATCCCTGTTCATGCCTCACTTGCTGCAGAAGTAATGACAATATTTTTATGTGTTTGACTAAAGTTCTATCATTCAAGTTTTCTCAAGGTAGTTCATGTAATCCCATTTGCTCTCTGAAACTAACGGTCTATTTAAATAGTTTCTGACATTGTATGAAGTGTAGTGTCATCCATTCCTCATCTCAGTCAGGGATGACTAAGTCATTTGTATGTCCCATCTGTCCTGTGGTATGATCAGAGCGTCAGAGGTTGGGATGCTGAGCACAGACCTCCAAGCCTAAGTTGTCCCCAGAGCCCATGTTGATGGCTCTGAAGTCTTGCCATTTAAACTAACACATCCTTTGAAATCAAGCCATCGTATTTTAGTTCAAAACAATTGTGATTTGTTTAGTTTTTTAAATCACCAAACATCTTATAAATCATTACAAGTAGCTAGAACTGGCAGCAGAGAACAAATATGACATTCACAACCTACGTGATGTTCCTTTCTAAGGATGGTGATTTGAGCTCTTCAGATGCAACAGAAGAAACCTTGCCATTGCACAAAGCACTCTAGAGGAAGCTATGTGTGCATCTGTAGGTATTTCAATCAAGGGTGGCAAAATTTCCCCTAAAGAGCTTTTTAAATATTCCATAAGCTTCTCAGATTTATGCTTAATCTAGCAAGAATTATGGAATAAGTCACTGGAACTTTTTCTTTCCCTCTGAAGTTTAGTTGCAGTCAAGAAAACTAAAGAGAAGAATTATAGCAATTTCACCAAATCATCCTGATGTTAATTGTATGTGCATATATTTATATATTCATACATATATATGTACACACACACACACACACACACACACACATATATATATATATATATATATATATATATGTAATCAAAAATGCACATAGTTGGATTTGGAATAAGGAGCTTTGGCAAGTGTTTTGTTTGTTTATGTTTTCCTCCAGATTCCTTGGTTGAACAGAGGCTCAACTATTCATAACATCCAAGATTTTTTTTATTATTTTTTAAATAAAGTTTTTGTAAGACAAGGTCCTGCAGAAGGGCCATATAATCATATAATCCAGGCTGGCCTGAGACTCACTGTGGCCCAAGCTGGAGTAGAATACCACACCTGGTTCTTTACTATACAGTTTAGAAGATCATACCCAAACTCAAACAAACACCAATCGTATTAAAATCTTGGCAGTTTACTTACTTGACATCTATTACTAATTTTAAGTGCAATTTTCAGCTGCCCCCCCCCCACTTTTTTTAAGATCTGAAGCTTTCATTTTAGGTTCAGAAGTAGATAGTATAAAACAAGTAGACATATCTCCCCTCCCGAGCAATAAACTAACGTGATTGGAACTAGTTGAAGCGGTGAGGTATGCAGATACAGAAATAAGAGATAAAAGATAAAGGTGCACGTTTGTTGATTGGCCCAGTTGAAAGACCAAAGCCTGAAGCTGCTTCAACAGCTGGAGATCCCTCTGTCCATATAGTTCATTGTGGCACCTGATAATAGGGTATTGCATGCTATGTCCCCTAACAAGCCATGGCTCTGTGAGAGTTGCTCTCTTGGCAAATTGGTAGGTAGTGGGTGGCTGGTTGGGAGAGTTTGTAGTCGGGGAGAGAATAGAATTGTTAGTTACAAGTGTTAGTAGCTAACCAATCTCTCATTTTGTTTTCTGACTCAGAGGAGACAAATTAGTTTTGTTAGAATGTGTTAAGTACGTTCTATTTCTGAAAAGGACAGGGCCTTTGGCAAAGTAAAACAAAACAAGAAGACAAATCAAATGGTTGTTTGTGGGTTTGGGTTGTCTTAATTTTGTGTGTAAATGGTTAATAAACACAAATTTTGCATTCTTCAACTTGATGTATTTGTACAAAAAAAATAAAAAGCCAGATTTTAAAAATAAAACCCTTGGCAGTTTGAAATTATAAGAAAATTGACATTCCAAACATATTACAGAGTAAATATCCCTGTCCCCAAAGGTCTGAGAAAATCAATATTCAAATCATTCAAACGTTTCAGCTTTCACCATTCTGGGCCTGTTCTGAGGGGCGGGGGCAGTCTTTGTGTGTGAAAATCAAAGTGCCTTTTTGAGAATTTCCACATTTTAGAATGATTATATGTGAGCTTTCAAATATTGTAAGCATTTAAATTTATTACCAGAAATCTTTACTATTATTCAGAATCACAGATAGCGACTATGACCATACGATGCTTTTATTAATGTACTTTCTTTCCTGAAGGAGACCGCGTCATTCCCCACCGACGGGTACTTTCATTGTTTGCTAGTCATAGCTATGGCTTTCCAACAAGTCCTTGACAACATTTGCTTTGGTCAACCTTGAGAATTTTTATTCACTTAATTGCATATGACTAGCAACATTCCCTGGCCTTATATATAAAACCACCAAAACTTGTTTTAAAGGATGCTATATATTAGTATACTGACTAATTTTGGGACTAAATAATAAAAATGAGAATATTGTTCCACAATCTAAGAAATCCCAGTTTTAACAGAGAAGCATTAAATATTACTTATGTCTGCAGGGGTTCTCAACCTTCCTAATGCTGCAACCCTTTAATACAGTTTTAAATGTTGTGGTGATCTCCCCATCATAAACTTATTGTCGCTTATATTTCATAACTCTAATCTTGCTACTGTTATGAATTGTTATGTAAACAACAGTGTTTTCTGATGCTCTCAAATGACCCATGTGAAAGAGTTGTGACCTACAGGTTGAGAACTCCTACAAACATTAATCATGAAACCAAGTTTGAAAAACATAAATTTCTTTACCTTGGACTCCAGCAAATTGTTTTCTACTTAGCACCAAAAGCCTGGAACTGCAGAATTCTAGCAGGCAAATAAACGAAGGACAGAATCATGGAACTCAGAGAACATAGTGGAGACAGAGCAGGGATGTTAGACAAGCTGAGATGTGAGTATGATCCCGAGAGCTTTCTCATCCAGGAGGAGGAAACATGGAACGGCCAAGAGAAGGGGAAAGGATTGCCAGAAATGCTGTTGGCAGAAACTTAGCATTATGGCCTAAATCCAATATCAAATGACCCAGAATTCCTTGAAACTTTTACTACGTTTGAGCTACACATGTTATACGCATATTCTAAAACCATATTTTATCATTTTTCCATTGGGCTAGGTGAGAGGAGTTGAAGGTATGGAATATAGTGAGAGAAATCCTTAGGTGTGTCAGATTAAACCATCACATAACACTTTTATTCTACTGAAATACATGTTTAATATATAATTGAAGGTCAAGAAACTACAAAATATTTGTTTGAGAAGATAATATCAGAAATATACAATTTTGATTGGTATCTTAAGTTTGTTTAAATGTATCGAGGTAATATTTATGTTTATATTCATGTGAATTCATTATCCATATTCTTCCTTGTGGTCAAGTATACCGAAAATACAATTAATAAATTGGTAGATAGTACCAATATTAAGTAATTAAATATTACAAATTGTAAAAGCTTAAAAAAGAGATAAGCAAGATACTTGATAAAGGTCAGAGACATGTATGCCTTTCATAAAAATATAAGAGAGTGAAAAAAAAAGTCTGTCTTATTTGTTCTTTAGAAGATTGTGGCAGCAGATTCTGCTTTTCCTAATTGAACAGATCATTTTTAGAACTGCATGCTTTCTGGTTCTGTAGGTCATGTTTTCATTTAAGAAACAGAAAAATAGGCATTTCTACAATGCATTGACTTGAATTTCTTTTAATAGAGGTAAATCTATTATACATTATTAATTTTAGTTGTTTTAATGTGTTCTTTTTGCTAATGGTATTACTTAAGTAAATAACTACTGGGTTAATATTTTCACTCTCCCTTACTATTAATTTATAAGAATATTTAAAATGCTTCATATAGAGACAAATCTCTGGGAATATATTCATATTGTTTTATGCCTGCCAGTTATCATCATTTACTCTAAGTTTTGGTGTAACATAAAAATAGTTTTTATTTTTATTTTGTTCAAAGCAAGGAGAAAAGTACATTTTTTGTGTTAAACATACTTTCTAGTTTAGACCACAGGTTAGTCACTAGAGGCATAACACTGTGAATGAAGCAGGTTCTGAAGAAACAAAATGTAAATGACAGGCATCATTAAATGATTGATGGTTGATGACTGTCAAGAAAGCTTTTGCTAAATGATATCAATTTGCATTCCCTATTAGTTCTCAATAATCCTTGTAGGCTTTGCTCATTACAAAGTATTTGTTTGAGAAGATAATATCAGAAATACACAATTTTGATTGCTATCTTATTTGTTTAAATGTATTGAGATAATATTTATATTTATATTCATGTGAATTCATTATCCATATTCTTCCTTGTGGTCAAGTATACCAAAAATACAATTAATAATAGACAGGACCAGTAAAGTGACCACTCATCAAGAATGTAAAAAACTTCTTTTTAGTGCCCTGTACAAGAAGTCGAACTTTCATATAAAAATAGGAGTTTTCATTCTCATTCTCATTTTATCTCCTGTACAGTGAAGTTTACAGAGTTTCCATGTGATCATATGATCAGAGCATCATATCTTAGATAATAATGTCAATCCTTGCAAGTTTTCATAAACTTTGCAATGATAAATAACAATATGTTTAACCTATATAAATTCCCAGGGATTATGTATAATTTGAGGATATTATGTTTTGATCAATTTCACACCCACATGCTCTTCCATATGATTTCTTCCCTATTCCTCTATGACTTCCCTACTTCCCTCCGAACTTTGAATGCTTGCTTTCTCCTTTAAGCTGACTGAGTACAATTAGTACTGCCTGTGTGTTCATGGGTATAGGACCAGCTACATCCATGAATGCAGAGACAACTAGAAAATGAGTTGTCTCCAAAGACAACATCTCTGAAAAAAGATGTCTCCCTCCTCTAACAACCAACAATTGACTTCTCAACAAGGGGTAGGACTTCATGAGCCCCTCCCCTGGAAATTATTAAGTAATTTTTAACATGTAGAAATATTAAGTGCTTTTAAAGATACACCAATGTGTAAAGATCTACCAAGCAAATTGTTACACACAATCATATTTTTTATAATATCCAAAGACAGAATAGCAAGGACTTCCTATTCAAGACCTCCTTACCTCATTTGACTCTCAAGTTCTTGTGTCTTATTTACCTCTAGTACATTTCAGGTCATCCTGTTCATGTGTCATTTAATAATGCTTAAGACTTTCAAAAATATGTCTTTTACTTTTTATAAATTTTCATGTTTCCCTGGGCATCAACTTATTTAAATTATGACTATGTGTCCATATTCATTGTTTCTTCTTCCTGAACTCTGGTCAGTTGCCTTATCAGATTTTATCATGCTGTCCCAAGCCCAGGGCGGACGAATAGTGCAATTATAACAGGAAAATAAATCACATTTCTCTTCATATCTTGAAAGGCAGGTATATCATCTTTTTACTCTTCTTATTTATTAAAAATTAATTGGTTTAGCATAAAATAGGAGAAATGAACATTGTCATCTTGATTCAATTTTGAAGAGAAATAGAAGAACATGAGTTATGGCCAGCCTGGGCTACAGAGTGAAACACTCTCTCAAAACAGCAATAAGAAGGAATAAAAAGAAACATTGAAAGTTTCTTGCCATCCAATAAAGAGGGAGCAGAATTTTCCCATGCCCATTGTTACACATATTCATACATATATTTGTTTAAGCACATTCCATTTCAGAATGTCTTCAAGTTGTGGTATTACTGCAGCAAACAACATAGACTGAAATCTTTGCCTGGAGTCTTTCCTGTTTAGCAATATTTATTAAATAGCCAGTGTATCAGTATCTGGGAAGAATTGGGAAGTAGGAGAAACTACGTTTTCTCTAAGCTCATCTGAAAGGGAGATTGGTTTGTAGTCAACAAGAAGTTTATATGCAATCAAACTTCAGCAACTTTAGAAATATCTGGAAATAAAATTTGTATTTAAAAATAGTATTTGACAGTCTTGCATAGTGTGTTTTGATTGTATCTGCTCCTCCTACATCTCTTCCCAGATCCCCTTCCTCATTCATCCAATTCTGTATCCAGTTTTTAACACAATTGGTGCTGCACAAATATTCTTGGATATGTGTCCTTCCACTGGGGCATGACTGACTTAACAGGGCTACAACTCTTAGAGAGAGCTGACGCTCCTTTTCCCAGCAGAAAAAAAAAAAAACTGCCAATAGGTCTCTGAATGTGTATGAAATTTCACGCCCATGTCCCTCTCTGTGGAAATTTGGTCTGGCTTGAATCACACAGGTTCTGTGCATACTGTCACACCAACTGTGAGTACATATGTGTAGCTGCTCTACCGTGTCCAGAAGATACAGGCTCGCTGTAGTCAGCTACCGACTCTGGCGATTACACGTTCTATGCCCTCTCTTTAGCAATGATTTCTGAACATTGGGAAGTAGAGATGAGAAATATTTGTTCCATCAAGGGCCATTCATTCTTCAGTCTCCTACTTTCCGTGTCTTGGCCTGTTGTGGGTCTTTGTTTTAATCACCATCTACTATAACTAAACTGTTCTTTGAAGAGGGTTGAGGGGCCCATTAATCTATAGTTATAATGACAAATCACAAGGAGCCAGTCTAATGCTATGTCCATTTATCAAAATAATAGTAGTAGGCAATTATATATTCTGGCCCAGCTCTGAACCTTTATCAGACTCTCTGCAATCTATTGGAACCAGCTACAGAAAAGCAGAGATTAACAATCATCATTTGGGAATTTTAAAAAGATGTTAGTTCTCCAAGTTCTATACATACATTTATCAAATATTTTCTTAGCTTCCTCTTTACAACCATTGAATAAATGTAAAGAATATGAAATGTAGTAGTCAGTGTTTGGTGTAGTATTACCACACACACTTATTTGCTATTATTAATTTATCACTCCTACTAGAAATGCACTACTTTATTTCCTTTGAGTTGAATTTTATACATTTACATGTTATACATTACAGGCTGGTGATGTGGTGAAATGCTCCCCCAGCACGGATGAGGGTCTGAGTTCAATTTGTAGAACAACACAAATGCAGTATAAATGGTCTGGTGGCCAAAACCGTAACCACACCACAGTGTTTGGATGTGTGGGACATGAGGACCAGAAGCTCCAGGCTGTCTATCTTAACGCCTTCCTAACTCAGCTTGAGGAGTATAAGAACCTATCTCAAGTACAAATAGATAATTAAAAATAGTGGATTTCATTTGAGGATAACATCAAAATATTAATTACGGCTGTTTCTAGAAGAATTTTCCTATCAGTTGGCATACTACTAAGCAGTCTCTTTTTTTTCTGGATTTTTTTTCTCTCTGATCATCAGTTGCCAGAAATATATGTCTAACACTGTAATACAAGGATATTATCAGCAAAACATGAGAGATGATATTTGTCCAAAGTCAAATCAAATTAATATTGAAAAAATTAAGAGCTACCCATGAAAGTGAAACCATTATATTATCTCATTTAAATATGATCTCCTTAGCATCCGTCTTTTACTGATAAAATTCTTTATTGAATGAATGTCTTAGTGACAAAACAAAAGTGCAATTGACATAATCTTGGTTCATTCAACCTTCCTGAATGCACTTTAAATTATAATTAGATTTATTCAAGATAACCTGAATTGACATTTTTTATTTTAGGTAAGGTATCTTAATCAAACTTTATTCTACTATGCACTATGAGATTTTAGTGCTAATTTAAATTGTATTTAGGTTTTTTGTCTTTCCAAATCAGCTCTGAATTAATGCTTCACAGAAAAGGAAGACATCTTAAAAGGAAAATTATAGCTGGAAAGGAGGTTCAAGGCCAGGCTGGTGTAAACAGAGTGAGTTCCAGGACAGTGAGGGCTACGCAGAAAAACCTTGCCTCTAAAAGAAAAAACAAAAAAAACAACAGAAAAAAATTATAAGATAAAGGCAAGTACTGTATTATATAAGCCATAGTGGACAATTTATATTAGAAAAGCTCCTGGCTGTGGCTTTTTTAAATTAACTTCACTCTCATTTGTAATGTTAAAGCATACTCTTAATTCTGTACCCCAACGGGACCATTTGTTCTGCTTCTATAATGCCAAAGTGGATGGCTATTGAGTATAGGAATTACCTGCCAGTTACTGGTAGTATTGCATAAAAACAGAGCAAGTTGATCGATTAAATACCTTAAATTTTTCATTTGTGAAGACAATACATATGGAAACAAGGATACATAAACATGATTAAGTGCATTTCCAATTTCCTGGAGAATATCAAAGGATACTTTTTATATCTGTTTCCATCTCTAGGAGAGGCTCTGTGAATGTGGAGTAACTTAAGTTTTCCGTGTCTGTAAGGAAAACAGACAGCAGAACTCCATGAATCACGGTTTGCCTAATGATATAAATAACGCCAGTCGTTCTTTTATAAAATTCTTACTGACTGTTATGCAGTAAACTGGTATATTTTTCAAGATGTTTCAGTGACATCCTCACCCCAATTGTTAAACTCCAGGATTTACAAGTGATTGGGTCAGGTGTCAGAGATGCTTATTTTTCAATAATGTTTATTGTGAAAATTTATGGGCTATGTGGCCAACTGCAAACAAGAGTGTGGACGCTTTCTGTGCCACTTTATAAAATACAAAAAAAAAAAAACAATTTCAAGTTTTGATTTAAAAATGCACTGAATTGATTTGAGATTTAGTTTCTAAGATATAAAATGGAGCATCGCTCTTTGAATTAATAACCCTGAACGGTAATGGAAAAGACTCAAAAACGTGGTCAGACAAAATTCAAGGGGAGACATACCGAATAATGCTAGTTGTATTTGAACTTAAAGGCCGACATTTTCAATTCCATATTTAATAAGTATTTCAGGAAGTGAGAAAAAACTGCAAATCCCTTCAGAAAAGGAAGTACAGAAACTAAAGGCAGCAGAAGCATGGAGGAAGAAATGAAGAAGGGAAGAAAGGCAGGAAGGAAAGAAAGAAGGAATGAAGAAAGGAAGAAAGGAAGGAAGGAAGGAAAGACGAAAGGAAGGAAGGAAGGAAGGAAGAAGAGAAGGGAGGGAAGAAGGAAGGAAGGAAGGAGAGAAGGAACGAAGGGGGGAAGAAAAGAAGGAAGAAGGGAAGGAAGGAGGGAGGGCGGGAAGGAGGAAAAGTTCTCTAAAACCAGGTATTTAGAAAACAATTCTTAGAACACATGATTTCAGAAACAAATGAATAGTTCTATCTTATCATTACACTATTATAATAAAGAAAATATTCGTTCATTTCTTGTAATCTCAAACCTTCTTAAAGGACTACAGACTGTCTGTAAACACAAGAGGTAGAGTTAGATAAGGCAAGTAGATGAGGAACTTGCTATGGATTACCCGCATAAGAAATTATTATGGAAATACCGGCAAAGAAGTCTTTGCTGCACCAGCTATAAGACCAGAGATACCAAATTCTGGGCAGCAAGGCTAAGTCTACAGAATGCAAAGTCTATAGAAAAAACAAAAAACAAAACAAAACAAAACATTGCAAGGTGTTTGTGACAACTAATTGTAATATAAAAGAGAATTAGCAATTTAAATTCTCTCATTAAGTGTGAGATCTAGTGAGTCATTAATCTTTGCAGAGATTAGATTTCCTAAAGGTAAGTGATAGTTCTCTAGTAGGTGACCTTAGTGTTGTTAACCAGCTCCTAATAGGCAGGATTCCACAGCTGCAGTCAGTTCTGCAATTCACTGAGGTCGCTGAACGTAGTGCTGCCATCTAGTGGCAGCTAAGATGATAGCTTTGCGTAGTCAAGACTAAGAGGGCGGGGCATCCCAGCAAAGAAAACTAGTTGAAGACAGACAGACGTACAAAGAGACAGTATCATATTTAATTAGAATAAGCCACCAATAAGTAATAAAACATAACAATATCAAACAATAAAACAGATAGAGACAGTGAAGAAGTTAAAGAATATTTTTAAAGGGTTTGAATTGCCCCCAAGAAGGTAAAATGTTTACCTGAAATGCCTCCTCAATAAGTGGTTATCAAAAAGGAATAGACTTTTTCAGAAGTTATCCTGTCCCCATCAGCAACCTTTCTCATCATGGGTGTATACCAGTCAACCTTTCCAAAAGTAAATAACTTTTTTTAAGCACAATTAGCATTTCAAAATGAAGCTAGATATCTAAAACTGATTCTAAAAACTATGTTTCGTATTTTTAAATTTTTTTCAGTTATCTTGTGAAATGAAAACGGAACATTTATTTACCATTTGCAGTCGTCCTCTCGGAAACTTACTGCTGAATAAGCTCTTTCTAGTTCATCCTGAACTATGGCTGGCTGGTTCAACTCCTCTGCTTTGGCTTAAAACTCCTCTCCAAACTGATTCAATCTAGCCTCCCCCAGGCCCCCTCACTCTCTCTCCCTCCCTTCATCCCTCCCTCCCTCTCCCCCTTCTCTGTATGTGTATTGCCCACTCAAGTCACCCCTCTTCCCTGTCTGTTCTCATAAAAGTTGGACATTTTCAATCTCTGACTCATTCCTTCTGTGCTAATTCAGTCACTTTGTCTTTCCCTCAATTAGACATCATTGCTTAGGATGAAAAGTGTACACTAAGGGTATATCTGTATTCTGGGCACAAGGATTACAGGTATTATTCCAGCCAGATCACACAGACCTAGAAAGTCTTTGGATGTGAGCCCTTGCTAGAGCAGCCATTTTGCTGGATTAAAATTCCTCTATAGCGAAAAGATCATTTTACTATGTAATACAGAGGTACATATCTTTATGGACAGCATTATATGATTTCTGAAACTCTGATTAAAAGAATTGGGTGGAAAAGCTGGGGCAGACTATTTTAAGCTGATATTTTTAAAATCATAAAATAATGGAAGACCAAGCTTTTAATGGTTCTATGTTAGTTTAGTCAAAATGCAGAAAAACAAAGAAACACTATACTGAGATCGAATTCAAAGCTCTTTGCCTGTTTAGCAGGGTAAGAAATTAATAGAGTCTAGCATTTGTAAAGATGATTGCTTCCACATAACTTTATGAGTGTTATTTTCTTTCATCATTCCAACATAAGTATTCATATGCGATCTGTTCTTAGTGCCTGTTATATAAAGAACAATGCCTTCCAGCATTTAGTATACGAGCACTAAATATCTCCTTCACTCAAACCAGTTTTTGAGAGCATTAGGATTAAAATCTCGCTGGCAGATTATATTTTTCCACATGGAATACCAGATAAAATTGTCATTATTTTAATAAGCTACAAAAAGCTGATTTCAAAGGTTTCTTTGACAAAACAAAAGTACAATTCTTCTAAATCAGATGCCACTCTTAATTAGAACTGTATGTAATGTCTTTAAAACACACTATGGTTAAAATGAAGTACTGCTGGGTAATTCATTACAGCATCCTCCGTGTTTGGTTTGGCCATGCTGGCCCGGCTATTTATCCATTCATTCATTCCTTCATTTGTTCATCAGATATTTCTCAGTCACTGTTCAAAGTCAAATGTCTAAGGATTACCATTGACATAGCGGTAAGGTACCAAGAGTTATTCAGGAGGTGATCATCTCCATAAATGATACTATGATCATGTGCAATGGATCCTGCAGATTCAGGAGTTGTTCTGATGAAGAGAGAAGTGGGAATGCAGGAGCAGGTGATAACCGAAGCTGACATGTAGACATGGTCAATAAGATTGCAGTTCTGATATGTAGTGTGCAAAAACTATCTTGACAGAGTAAGGTTAAATTATTTTAAATTCTCATTTTTATTATTATTGCCTTTGAAAGCGGTACAATGAGGATTGTTTGCTTTTTCATTGGTGATATTAATGTTTTCTTTCAATGTTGTACTATCCACTATTAAAAACCTAGGGGGCAGGACTATTTAATGTCAATTTAGAGCACGACGACTTTCATTTGTCTAAATTAATGGAATAGTCTGAACCATTATTCATTGATTATGTGCTTTACTGTATATATATATATATTCATAATTTAAAATTCTAGTCATATTGCCTTCATATTTTAAACTACCCATTTAAAATATTTCATTAACACTAAATAGGCAGTCTGGGCTTCTTTACATAAACTGAATACAATATTTACCAAATAATTAGACCTATCAAGCTGGGCAGTGATGGCACACACCTTTAATCCCAGCACTTGGGAGGCAGAGGCAGGCAGATTTCTGAGTTCCAGGCCAGCCTGGTCTACAGAGTGAGTTCCAGGACAGCCAGGGCTACACAGAGAAACCCTGTCTTGAAAACCAAACAAACAAAAAGTTAGACCTATTGTTTATACAATTCTATACCTAGATAGGTAACTAGTATTTTATTGGTGACTGCCACTCCTAACTGAAAACTTCTGTTTTCAACTTGGACACTTCAGATAGGTAACTGACTTTTATGAAAATTTCTTCCTGTTCTCCAGTTCAAGGAAAGGATTTCTACTATCATTGGAATAGATATACACTTCTTTGGTAGCTTGTTAGGACATCTTATTGCTGTAATGGAGACAGGGAGGTGTAGAGGTAAAGTTAAACACTTTACTGGACCTGATAGTAGCTGCCCTGTCATCAGTTTCCCAGACAATTTCTTTAAGTTTTCATTGTATTGGCTTTATCAGCTAGAAGTTTTCCAGACTAAGACTCATCATGTTCACATACATATTATTAAGAAACATACAATTAGACCTCACAATATAAAATGATTCTTAACCTTTCACCTATTGGCATGAACGCATTCAACTCAGAGCCTTTATTGATCCAACAGGGCTGTGCTTAGAGAGGGAAAAGATGTTAATCTTGTAGCTTCTAACACATCTAGACTTAGAACCCAAATAGCTTCACTGTCAAAGACCAGGTAAGCTCAAAGCCACTACTGAACAGCCATAGACTATAAATCCCAACAAAGAAGAGGTGTTAAGGGCAGCGGAGGAAGGGTTACAAACTGCCTGCCCCTGTTTGGTATCACCCTTCACCTCCATCTTTAAAAGGTCATCATTAGTGCTGGCATTGTCACACACGCAGAAGCTCAGATTTAGGGGATCTACAGGGTGGGCATATAGATCAGAAAGGAAAAAGGTCACTCTCTGTGGCAGGAGACACAGAGCAAGAGCTTCAGATTAACAACTTCTTCCTCAAACTGTGAGCAGACAGTCTTTCTTCTCATCCTTTGTGCATGGCAAACCCCGCCCTGAACTCACTTCCCTCTAGAGTTCTGACTGGTTTGAGGGCTATCCTCCTACTGCAAGAAGTACAGCACAATTGTTTCTATGGGCACACAAACTCATATATCCATGATGCAAGCTCATGAAAACTCTGAAACAAGACCCCATATCAGTTACAAAATGCCTAAGGGAAAGAAACACCTTTAGATTGAAAACGGATATTAAAATACCCAGAGAATTGGTAGAGCTTCATGTGAAGTATCTATTCGGTCATGCACTTCCCTTCTATGGAGATTATCTGGTTACTGATGAGTAATAAGTAATTACTCAATTTATTTAATTCTGTTATGACTAGTACCAGAGTTTCCTAAAATATTTTCTCTGTGAGTCTCCTAATTTCCCCTTTGTTTGCCACAGCCTTATTGTAATGTGAAAATAAAAACTGTGGGGAAATAACATACTATCTGAGTCTAAATATGGGTATGTTTCTCTCAGTAAAATTTGTTCATGCATAGTAAAAATGTGAAGGAATTCTCTATTGCCAGTGTGCGTTTCTGGCTAAAGAGACGAAAAGGAAAGGCAGGTCGTGGGAGGGAGAATATGTTTGTTTCTGCCAGTCCTTTCTATGACTATTATGCACTTATGTGATTTTTACATTTGGAGAAAAAAAAAGTGAACTTCACTTGTTGACTGTGGTGTTGACTCTCCCCACGTCATGCAGCAAAGCCCACCAACCACCGGCCTGCAGAGAGCTCTGTGTCCACTGTCTCCTCCAGCAGCAGCGTTGGCAGTGGTTATAGCGTGGACAGTGAAGGAAGCAGCTGTGTGGCAGGGGAGCCTAATCTACTTCCTATCCCAAGGATGTAAGTGGTACTTTCATAAAAACAAAAGTACAATTTTAACAGCATCATGAGTAATCCATTCTTAACATTTCACAGGAGAAAAACAAGGTAATTATTCAAGTCTGAATCGCTGTCCCCCTGGATGTCTGGAGTACCGGTGTCGACAGAAGAGTCGGTTGCATGGATGACTGGTTTATTTCAATTCATTCTAAGGATGAATACAAATTACTAGCATGATGACTTCATCTGCACTGCCTCCATTTAACATAGAAGCTGTTAGAATAATAACTGAGATAGGCCAGCCCAGAGCTCAGAGCAGAACACTGAAAATTTCATCACACAGTGAGCAGATACCAGCTTTGCTATTTGACATTAAACATAGTAGATTGATTTTCTTCAAATCGGGAAAAATTCCCACTTGAAGAATTCATATCATCTTGGGAACAAATGACAAATCGGAGCAATCATTTAGACTTTTCTACTCTAAAGCTCTCTGCAATTAAAAGGGAAGAATCTGAAGTGTCTTTCCCCCTCCCCATGATTTCTAGAACTTGTTCTAGAGCTGGGAGTATAGCTCATTCGTAGTATATTAAACTCCATGACAGTAATTTTACAACTCATATGCAAAACCGAAGCAAATTGTGGTAGAATGGATTTGGGTAAATTGTGGACTATATCTGTTTCAGTCTCCAACTCAACTTCTAGACCTTTCATTTTGCTTTCCACAAAGGAATCCGTGGGTTAGAAACTGCTGTTAGGATATCCAGATCTGTAACTGGGCCACAGCATGTGTGGCCTAAGGTATGTTTTCATAAGGACCTTGAACCATGACTGGCAATTTCTAATGTTAAAAAGGATGATGTTTCATGCCACATGGAAAGTATATAAAAATGACCCTTAATGACTGAGCTGCCCTGGACACAGGTATTCCTGTGGGCTCCTGTGCTGCCCATCTCCCCCACTCCCACCCCCAACTCCCACTCCTCCCCACCCCCACCCCACCCCACTCCACGCTGCTTTTGTGCTACAGGGCACAGTGTACTTGCTGTGACAGAGAGCATCTAAAGGACAGTGAACAGTCTTTTCATGCTTGCCAGTTGTGTGAAGCCTTCTCCAAAACTGGAAGAATTCTTTGAAAAAAGAATTTATTATTTTTATACAAAATATTATGGAAATATTTCCTTTGATCCCCACAGTAATTCTAATAATTAAGATATTAATTAATTTTAAGAAAGTAAAATAATAAGGTAACCAGATTGTTACAGTGAATAATGCAATGATTTTTAGAGCTTTCAATTACAATTTCTAATGTAAAGGAATTCTTATTCTATTACAAGTTCATCTGAGAGATTTTTCTTATATTGAGATTTAGTCTGTGGATTTAATACAAGTGCTTATATTTAATCAGATTTATTTATTGAAAATAATTCCTAAAATAATCTGATATTATTAATATTTTGCCTTTGATAGTTTTGCTGGAATAAAAATTTAAGCAAATTTATTATGTGTCTTTCTAGACTATGAATATTATAGGAATTTATGAAGACTGTGCTACAAACAATCTAACAATCTTCAACTTGGGTTATAAATTTCAGACTATACAACTTAACACTGATGTTAAAAGTTAAAAGTTCCAGAAGAAAAAATATCTTACTTCTTTGATGTCTGAATATCAGAGGTTAAAGCTTACCATATTCCCAACTTGGGTTTTTTCCCCTTATTTTAAGTTTTTCTCATTAAACAAATGTCTCTCAAAATTGTGTGGGAGACAATCATTTCACCATATGGACACAAAATAAATCACCGTTTAAATCACTCCATGATAAATGTAACAAATAGAATCTGTTCCTTCCTTTCAGTGACATTTTAGCTTCTTGTCTGGGATAGACAGGCTGAGTGACAAGAAGAATCTTTTTTTAAGCAGTTTCTGAAAAGAAACAATTAGATTCTTAGAGTGACAATGTCAGCCAATCGGAAACATCTTGTAGACATAAGAATTATCAATAAACATTCTGTATCAGAATTGCTATCTAGAAAACTGGGTGTTGAGGCATTCTTTGATTTGCCCTTTTAGTATGTTAAAGTTCTGTTTCATCATGTTAAGAAGGAACCTAAGCATGTTTAAAGGCAATTCCAAAGTCCACTGTATGTTGTGGAATTGTATCTCTGGCTGAGGCAACAAGGAACAACATTCAACCTTCTGACTGGTAACCAGCCAGAATTCTAATGCTACTGTTTTTATGTACTGTCAAGTCTTGGCTTGATCAAACCTTTGAGGCAGAAACTAAAAGTCAGAGGTAAATTTTTGACTAAATTCAAAATGACTATGTGTATTACCTAATTTAACACTATGTACTTATGGAATATTTCTTTGCTCAGACACAGCTCAATTTTCATAGATCTATCCCACTGCTGTCTTGTGAAGGAAGGATGAGTCATTTCACTTACATTCTTCATGGAGAGAGACAGGAGACATAAGCAATGAGCAACCGGTGTGCTGTAGAAGTGGTTCATTTAACACCCATGGAAACACAGAAAGAACCAAAAATATTCATGGAGTAGAATGGAAAGTTGATGTTACTAAAATTTATAGGTGTAGGGTTTTTTATTTTCCAATTGTCACAAAAGCATACCTATTGATACAATTCATATAAAATTTGAGTAAATACATACACACACACACACACACACACACACACTATGTAATCTTTAAACCAAAGTTAACATAGAGATTTTCTCAAACTTTTCTCAACTCTTTGTGGTGAAGACATACAGAATCCCTTTTATAACTTTCTGGAGTGCCTAGTTACACTCAGATTGATGTAGAATATCATACCAGAACCTATTGATCTGTCACTAAAAGCCATTAACCAGCCTTCCCTGTGTCCTTCCAACCTTACCCTGCCAGCCTCTGGTAACAACGCTCTCGTATACGTGAGATGGACATTTTTAGGTTGTAAATAAGAGTGAACTCTTACAGTATTTATTGTTCAATGCTTTGCTTATATCACTTAGCTCACTGCATTCTAGCTCCTGTTGCTGCAAATGACAGGACTCCATTCTGTCATCTGTGATTGTCAGTTAACGACTATGATTAAATTGAGTCTCTGCTGTACATCCGGCACATTTTCTTCATGCATTCATAGAGAGTCTTTTACTGACACATCAGTGGGTTTGACACTGATATCAATGAATCCTAGTAACCAGAGTTTCAATAAACATTGAAGTATAGATATCTGCAACATATTTATTGTACTCCCACTGTATGTATATCCACCCTCTGTAGGACTTTAAAGTCATGTAGTACTTGGACTTTTGCTCTTTATCAACTGCAAAAGTCTTTATTCCAGTATTAACTTGAGGGTTTTTGTGGTTGTCATATTTTATACTATTTGTGACAACAAAAGTTGTGTCATAGCCAGGAGATAGCATTTTATAGTATTTGCAGCATCCTCTGGCTTGCATAGTCTTTTCATCCTACTTAAGGTGAGTGAAACAGATGTAACATTTAGGAGAACATAATACTTTGTTCATTCTCAGTACTTTGAGGTATCATGAGTCTCTGCATTGATCATGGCACACTGATAAGTTGTACTTTTAATTTTTGATGAACGTCTATACTGTCCACAGCCCCACAATGGCTATATTAATTAAAATTTCTAAAATAGTGTTTATGCCTTCTCTCTGCTCTACACTCTTGACAGAATTTGTTTAATATGTCAACAAATTTCTACTAGAGTAATGTAGTATCTCGTTGCTATTTTGATTTGTTACCTGTGATTAGCAATGTTGAATTTTATATCTATTAGCCACTTGTTCTCATTTAAGAAATATCTATTTAAGCTACAAAATTATTTCCATGTGTTATTTAATTCAGTATTTACCTTCTTACTAAAGAACATGTAACACTTCATTTTTATAAATATATAATTCTTATGTTAAAAATTGAAAAGGATAAATGTTTAAGATATGTTTGACTGTATTTAGTTCATATATATATATATATATATATATATATATATATATATATATCATGTAGTCTTCTGTTAATGTCAGCATTTTTAAAAGTAGTCTGTGTTTTGAAAGACTTTTTTAAGTGGGAGAAATCTAACAAATTCATGAATTCAACTTTTTTATAAATGAGTTTATAAATAAATTGTGTTGATTTCTGTGATATTATGTTTAGACTGACTGGGAATATTAATGAAGTTCCCATTCTAAAATTAATGCAGTATAGCATAATTAACTACTTGCATTTTTGCCATACAAATGATCCACTGTCGACTCTGAATACAAAATGACATTTAGGTGCCTCAAGCTAAACCCCATTGTATTTGAGGGATCATAACTGAGATGCCATTTTTTTCCTTTGAAACAGAGGAAAGATGGGACAGAATGGACAAGACCCTGTGAAACAGCCAGGAATGGGAGCATCAGACACAGAGGGTAAGTAACATTGACATTACTGAACTGTGCCAGAATTGTGTCATCTAGTGAAAATGACAAAAACAGCAAACGGTAAATCATTACCTAATGAGTAAGAATTGCTTCGTGTTTAGGAACTACTTGTCTAGTGTCCTCAATTATGCTTAAATATTCAGTTCCTTGGGGTGCAGAATCTTTAAAGAGCATCGTGAGTTGATAGGAAATAGACACAAAAGAAAAGATTACAGGGTATGGTAGAGGACAGGGAATTCAGCCTGTAAAACTGCAGCCAGTCGAATCCTTTCAAAGA
The DNA here is from genome assembly GCF_947179515.1 of Apodemus sylvaticus. NCBI lineage: Eukaryota > Metazoa > Chordata > Mammalia > Rodentia > Muridae > Apodemus > Apodemus sylvaticus. Next base: position 14,300,730 of record NC_067473.1, on the reverse strand, counting down.
TCCAAAAACCATACATTGCTTAAAAATGTCTAACAAGCTGGGCGGTGGTGGCACACACCTGTAATCCTAGCACTCTGGGAGGCAGAGGCAGGCAGATTTCTGAGTTCGAGGCCAGCCTGGTCTACAGAGTGAGTTCGAGGACAGCCAGGGCTATACAGAGAAACCCTGTCTCGAAAAAAAATAATGTCTAACAAATGGTGTTGGAAAGTAATATTCACATTGAAAAGAATGGAACTAAATCTCTCCCTCATCTTGCACAAAAATGACTCAAGATGCATCAAAGGCCTTGACGTGAGACTGGAAGTTCTATAACTATCAGGGGGTGAGGAGCAGAGCTAACAGCCAGGATAAGGACCTGTCCTGACTGAACACTTATCCCATCTACACTTTCTCTCAGATCCACTGTTCCTGATTCCATTCAGAAAGTGCAGGCCTCCCAGGGATATCAACCGAACACGCCATAACAAACCCTCAAATCATAGGTGAATAAGTTAACCCAGTAAAAGTAAAAAGGTCCCAAAAGTCAGGCAAAAGAGTAAGAGACATGCCTACTCCTTCAAGCAAGCATAAGTTTTAAAGTTTTACATTATCTTTAGATTATTCCAAGCAAGTTTGAAGTCCAGAGAAGGTATTTTTAGATATACATCATGATGTATATATGGATATATATGGATATACACCTTTCTATCTCCTGTCCCCTCCCCTACCCCACACTTTCTCACTTTGACACTAATCACCATCCTTACTACACTTTGGTGTGTGTGGAGGGTGGGGTATGTATCTGTCTTTCTAAAAATCTGTAATTCACAAATGAGAGAAAAATGTAATATTTAGGTGGCTGGCCTGTTTTATTTGGTGTGACGTTCTCCAGTTGCATATGTTTTCCAACAAGGGACATGGTTTAATTCTTTTTTCTCTCTCTCTCTTTTTTTTTAGCTGAATACAATGCTATTGTTTTCATATACCCCATTTAGTCATGTATCAATCTTCTGTTAGATACCCAGGGTAATTCTTTAACTTAGTTATTTTGAGTAGTGTTTCTAAAAACATGGACCCTGTGATATGTTGACCTAGACCTTTTTGAGTGTATATAGGTAGGATGAGGTATAACTGAATCATGTGATAGTTCTACTCTTAATTTTTCACATTTGCACTAGTTTCATAGTATCTTGACTAATTTGCATCCTCGCAATGCATAAGCATTTCCTATTATCCTGTATCCTATCCAGCATTTAATGTTCTTTGTTTTTTTGATGGTACTCATTCTGACTGTGGGTCATAGGAAACTCAGTAGTTTTTTATTCCATTTCTCTGATGGCTAAAACTGCTAAATATTTGACTACGTTTATTGGTAATTTTATTTAATCATCTCATGAATATCTACTCCTTTTGTTATAGCATTTATTAATCTGTTAAGTTATTTGGTGATTAAGGTCTAATATCTATTATCCTTTATAAATTGTCCCTACCAACAATTTTTGCTCTTCTAAATATTTTATACCACTCAAAGCACTTTTTTTCTCTACATGAAAATACTTTTTTTTTTTACATTACACAGTTGAATTTATGTAAAACTCTAGGAAATGTAAATTAAATAATTTTCTTACAGAGACTGAAAATGGTGTTGTGGGTTTTTTTGGGTTTTTTTTTTTTGTATATTTTTTTCTTTATTCTTTGTTTACATTCCAAATGCTTTCCCCTTTCCCAGTTCCCCCCCTCCCCATATGTCCCATAAGTCCTCTTCTCTCCATCCATTCTCCAATCATTCCCCCTCCCTTTTCTCTGTCCTGGTACTCCCCTACAATGCTGGATCAAGCCTTTCCAGGATCAGAGCCCTATTCTTTCTTCTTCATGGGAATCATTTGATATGCTAATTGTGTCTTCAGTATTCAGAGCTTCTGGGCTAATTAATATCTGCTTATCAATGATTGCATTCCATGTGTGTTCTTTTGTGATTGGGTTACCTCACTTAGGATGATATTTTCCAGTTCCAACCATTTGCCTAAAAAAAGTTCATGAATTCATTGTTTTTAATTGCTGAGTAGTATTCCGTTGTGTAAATATACCACATTTTCTGTATCCATTCCTCCACTGAGGGGCATCTGGGTTCTTTCCAGCTTCTGGCTATTATAAATAAGGCTGCTATGAACATAGTGGAGCATGTGTCTTTATTGCATGCTGGGGAATCCTTTGGGTATATGCCCAGGAAAAGTATAGCAAGGTCCTCTGGAAGTGTCATGTCCAGTTTTCTTAGGAACCACCAGACTGATTTCCATAGTGGTTGTACCATCTTACAGCCCCACCAGCAGTGGAGGAGTGTTCCTCTTTCTACACATCAAAACACTTTTTTAATGTATAACCTAATTTAATTATTTAAATTACCTCCAAAGTAAAGGGCATCTATTGGTATTTTATTAAAAGATATCAAATCACAGCATACATAAGCCTATAAATGAATTAATCCTATGACTCCAAATATCATTCTATTAAAAAAAAAGAGTGATTGAGACAATGTGTCAGGAAACCATGAAAGGATGTGAGTACATTTTGTGGGATACGTGAAAGGATTTCTCTGTATTCAAAAACACTCACTCTTAAATCTTGGGAGTAAATGATAGTTTCCTGGTGCTATTAGAAGATGCCACATTTCCACGGTTTCTCAACAAGATTTCTTTGACTCATTTAAAATCCATATATAGTCTATCTGCTGCCATGTTCCCCAAAGTCCCATCCAATCCTATATGACACACACACACACACACATTCAGGGAGGGGGGAAAGAGTGGGGAGAGACACGGGGCGGGGGGAGAGAAAGAAAGGGAGAGAGAGACTCCACAAACTCATCAACTCTGTCATATATATTATTCCAAAATCCATTACCCTGATGACCTAGAATACAAGCTCATTGGAAAGCACAGTCAGTGAGGCATTTATGTCCCACCAGGAAAACAGAAAAAAAAAAAAAAAAACAAAACTATGTACCTACGTTAGACTATGGATACAGCTGTGTAACGTGCTAGTTGGTGGTGTGAACCTGGGAGAGTGGGGTCTACAGTGAGGCAGACTAAAGTCTCATACAATAGCCAGCTTTATTCAGAGGGTTAAGAAGAGTCGCCTGAAAGAGATGTTCAGTCACAAGGGCCAACCACATGTGGTGAAAATATGTTTCCCCATAGAGGCGTACAAATAACAGTAGCTGAAGTAAACTCGGGCCTATCTGCTACTGCTGAAAAGGGCGTGAGAACACGTGCCAAGAACAATTGTGTGTTTTGACAAAATCAGCATCACAAGACTCTTGTTTTCTTGGTGAATTCCCACAAGCAATCAGAATTCCCACAGTGTTCTGACATACAGCTATATAAATTAATTTAGGAATATTGTATATATGTGTATATAAATCAATGGCTCTTAATTTCCTCATGCTTCTAGAATTCAAGTCTAAAAAGAAGCACGGTCCACGTACGATTTTAGCCACTCAATTTCACCTTTCTCTTAACCTAATGCTCAGTGGGAAGCCGAATCTGTGTACGTGTTGGCCGCTGCCAGTGAGACCCTGCTCACTCCACAGTGCTGGCTCCCTTCCTCCCCTCAGTCCCACACAAAGCATGCTTGTTTTCCAAGGAGCCGGTCAGAGACTGCTTCTTTTTTACTTAAACCTGTGAGTCAATCTATCGAGGCTTCAGAGAACTGAAACCAGTGAGTCTCAGATGAGCTGTAGAACAGAAAGGCAGGGCTGAGGGTGAGAACGGGGAAGACGTAATGCGCAATGTGAATGATTTATAATTACATCCACTTTGGGGCTAGCAGAACTTTAGACAAGTTGTTTCAGTCTTAATTAACATTGACCTTCAAAATAATAATAATCAAATTTCTAATTTTCTATATATGTCTTCAGCTTTTTTCAGAAATATTTTCCATATAAATCTTCAACTTTATCAGAAAATGTTTATAAATCTACTTTCAATCAACTTAGTAATACTTTATGCCTACCATTATTATATCTACATAAAATTTTCTATAATCTTCAATTTTAACATGTTTTTCTACAGTTTTCTTCAATTTTATCAGAAATATTTTGCACATAAATCTTCTATTCTCTCATAAAATGTTTCTACTTCCTTTTTCAATTAATTTAGCAATGTTTTTTATGTCTACTACTTTACTCTTTAATTTTCCATGAAAATTATCGATTTTAATGTGTTTTTCTATATATCTCTTCTATTTCATCAGAAATATTTTCCATGGAAATCTTCAATTTTATCATAGAATGTTTTTACTTCCTTCTTCGATAAAAGAACTTTTTTTTAAAAAAGAAGGTTATATAGAGTAGAGAGAAAATTATTAAGTGTATTTCTTCTCAGTAGATGGTAGAGGCATTGGTGTGAAATGTGTGTGTGCACACAGACATATACAGTCTGTGCCTGAGGTGTATGTAGGACTCGTGTATTGTTTGCACCATGTAATGCAGATACTACCTTTGCTCCTTCTGCTGTCAGGTAACATAAACACCCAGTTCAATGGAAAAAGAAAAACAAACACCAAAATCAACATAATTTGGTTTTAGACAAAGTCCATGGTTTCCTAATAGTGTTTTCACTCCCTTCAATTCTTCATTAGGTACCAGAAAATCACCATATATATATATATTATTTCACTCTTTTACTCCTTCTCAAATATTTATCATTTCTATATAAAATGCAATTGTTTACAAGCAAAAGATATCTGTCCAGATGCTGAGGTATTTTGATGCTAAGGGCCTCAGTTATTGTTACATATAAAAGTATGCCACCATGTGCTAATGCTATGAGGGGACAGAGGTATAGGACAAGATACAAAGCAATTCATTATCTTACTACAAGTATAAATAATATAAACCTACGAATATCACGTAAATTTTTCTTCTGGCATTTTAGCATCTCTTTTATATAGATATTTTATGTATACTCCTAATAGTAGATAGTGTATGGATCTATTCTAGGTGAAAAAATACATTTAACAAAATCCAATATATATATACATATATATATATATATATATATATATATATATATGACAGAAATTACTCCCTTCAATAAGCAGATAAAAATCTAGAAACAGGTATTTGAGTTCTCTATCCTTTTTCAAGATAAACAAAAAGGCATTTTTTTAAAAATCAGGTTTTCCAAGTCTTTCCTCTTTTAAATAGGAAAGACAGATATGTTATATAAAAGGCATCTGTTAAGTAGATTGGAATACACAAAACTTAGTTGTAAAGTATTTATTTAATGTTCTCAAAGTTATTATTTTTTCTTTTATTGAAAATAGGTTTATTTTCATAGCATATATTCTGATTATGGCTTTCTCTCCCCAGCTCCTCCCACTTCCCATTCGATGTGCAGCTACACTCTTGCCTCATCTCATTAGAAATCAGACACCCATCTAAGGAATAAAATAAGATAAAACACAAAACAAATTATAATAAGGCAGAACAAACAGACCAAAGAAAAAGTCAAACAAAGAGAAGAAACACATATAGATGTATATATACACATGCGCACACACGCGCGCGCGCGCGCACACACACACACACACACATTTGCACACACAGGAATATTGTAAAAACACAAAACTGGAAGCCATAATATATATGCAAAGACCTGTGAGGTTGAAAACAAAACAAAACAAAACAGACAAAACATTATGAACAAAAGAACCTACAAAGATGCCATTGAGTCTCTCTTTTATTTATTTATTTACATATTTATATACTGATTTACTATATGTAATATACTGTAGCTGTCTTCAGACACTCCAGAAGAGGGAGCCAGATCTCATTACGGATGGTTGTGAGCCACGATCTGGTTGCTGGGATTTGAACTCAGGTCCTTTGAAAGAACAGTCAGTGCTCTTAACCACTGAGCCATCTCTCCAGCCCACCATTGAGTCTCTTATGTTGGCCATCTACTGCTGAGCATGAGGCCTGCCTCAAGAATGGTTTGTTTCTCCCAATTAGACTATTTTAAAAGTAACTCTCAAGGAGAAAAGAAATGAAAACCATTTGAAGATGGAGAAAAGAAATGAAAACCATTTGAAGATGTATTTTTGGTCTGTCCCTCCCCCGTTGTGGTCGCTTTCTTCTCCCTCCCAAGCGGGACTGAGGCATCCTCACTTTGGCCTTCTAAAGCTTGTTGACCTTTTGAGTTCTCTGTGCTATATCATGGGTATTCGGCACTTTTATTTATTTATTTATTTTGGCTAATATCCACTTATTAGTGAGTATATACCATGCATGTACTTTTGGGTCTGAGTTACTTCACTCAGGATGATATTTTCTAGGTATATCTATTTGCCTGCAAAACTCAGGATGTTCCCATTTGTAATCAGAACATAACAATAGTTGTTTGAAAGATAGCCAATAATTTACTCCAAAAAATGTGTGGTTTCTTCCTTATTGTACCAATATCCACACTATCATCCTTATATTTCTAACACTGGTTATTGTTAAATAGGAGCGAAGATAATATGCATAAGACACTGCTAAATAGTTGGAGACTACAGAGATCAAGTCATCCTGGGTACAGGTCGGGTGACTGCCTGGTTTGGGTAGTACAGGGCCAGCTCATGCTATCCAGGAAGCATTCAGGTGTGAGCAGCTGTGCTGGGTATATTGTTTATAACTGTGCCATACCTGTGTTTAAATGTTTTAAGGATTGCTCTGAGAACATGTTTTTTATGATACAAAGAAGAACTATTATGAAAATGTATAGCAAAACACGTGCTTTAGAGACATTATCCTCGAGTAGCATTGCTACAGCTACAGATGTAAAGATGGGGGCCTGGTATTTGGAATAGAGGCGTGCAGTGGCTGCCTTGAAAACTTCATGAGGCCTATACATGGGCTCATGAGAGAGGTAAATTTTAAATTGAAGATCTGCCTGAGGAAAAAGAGATAGAAAGTATGCTTGTTAGTTAAAAATGTCAATTTCGCAGAATCTAGACTCGCCTGGGAATATCTCCCCTCTGGATATGTTTGTGGGGATTGTAGTGATAATGTTCATCACTGGACAAGACCTTGTCCTAACTGTGAGTGGACCGCTCCCTGGGCAAGAGACCTTGAACTTCAGAACGTGGAGCAAACAAGCTGAGCACTACTGTGTGAGCATCCTTGCTCTCTTCTGGCTGAGGACACGACCTGATGCTTCAAGCTCTTGCTGCCTTGTTTGCCTGCCATGATACCTTGAACTGTGACCTAATATAAACTCTCTTACATTCTTTTAAAAAAATATTTTATGTGGTTTTCCTGTATGCATGCCTTGATGCCCAAGGGGTCCAGAAAAGAGCATCAGATTCTTTGGAACTGGAGTTACAAATAGTTGAGAACTGTCCTGTGAGTGATGGAAACAAAATAAACATATTCTAAAACAACAGCCAGTGCTCTCAGCCACTGATACATCACTCCAGCCCCAACCCTCCCTTTCTTCAGTAGCTCTGGTCAGAGCTCCTTATCACACTCACTGAAGCTGAATCAAAGGGTGCAAGGTGAGAACAGGGCACATAGGAATTTATAGAAAGCAAAGTCTTATATAAGAGTGGAGCGTTCTATCTCTGATAAGTGGATATTAATTAGCCCAGAAGCCCTGAATACCCAAGGCACAAATCGCATAACAAATGACTCCCATGTAGAAGTATGGAGAGGGTTCTGATCCTGGAAAGGATTGATCTAGCATGGGAAGGGAATATAAGGACAGAGAAAAAGGAGGGAGGTGATTGGAGAAGGGATCGAGAGAAGAAGGTTTATGGGACATATGGGGAGGGGGGATGCGGGAAAGAGGAAATCATTTGGAATGTAAACAAAGAATATAGAAAATAAAAATATTAAAAAAAAAAGAGTGCAGCGTTCTGTGAACACTGAGATTGGTCACAATGAAACTGGTTAAGTACTAATAGACTTTGAAAGCATCAACATTTACAAGGGTGAATACTGCTCTATACATGAATATAGTCCTCTCAACTAAATTTTTTTTTACAAAGTTGTGGTAGTTGAAGGATGCATGGGAGATCCAAGCTGTGAAAGGACACATACACAGGAATACTGTAGAACTAGAATTGAAGATACAGGTCTGAATTTGAACACAAAGGCCAGAATGGTGAGGTAGTGATATTTGTAACTAACAGAAACCAGACACAGTAAGGACTGCTATTTCTTTTTAAGTCCTATCTACCAGATACAAGAAATATCTCGCTGATGCCATGTAAGCTGTGAATGTTTGCAGTTCACATAAAATGAAACTGTGGGTTAGAAGAGTCTTCTGTCTTTAACAGCTTTGTGAAGATGTAAACCTCAAGGTATCTCTGTGGCCTGGGTGTGTCATTAGCATACCCCACTGTATCCTCGGATGTAAGCGTGTATTTGAAGTTATTGAGGACCACTAATAACCATGGAAAGTACTGAGTGTGGCACTGCAGTCCATGAGTAGTCAGAGGCTTAGCATACCAACTAAAGGTTGAGTTTAATGCCTTAAAATAGACACTTGAAGCTGTGGCATTCCTTCACAAATTTCAATAAAAAATAAAGTTAAATTCATGCATAACTTACAGATTGCTTAATTTTAAGTTTTTGTGTATTCCTTATCTATGTAGGAAAATTAAATAATTATTTTTATCTTATTCTAGTTCTTTTATGATAGAAAAGATAATATTTCACTACTGAAATCAATTTATCAATCTTTTCTGAGTGAAATGCAATAATCACTCAAATTTTCTGTTAGCACTGTTTAAACAACCATTAATTTTCTCACCACTCTGAAATAACACATCAATCAGAGTGAAAAGTCTGAAGGAGGTTTATATCATGCACTATTTTACTGACTTTACTATCTGTATTTGTCAATTCCTTTTTCATTATATTATTTCAATTTTATTACACACATACACATATGTAGACACACACACATGCAAATTGTCTTCAAACACACACTGATCCCCACATACAACTATGAGGATCCAAAAGAGAATAAGGATAAGGAAGATAAACAATGAGATAAAAAGAATCTTAAGATTATAGCATGCAGTGTGTATCAAGAACTCCCCCAACAAAATCTGGATCAAAATAAGGAAACCATCTCTCATAACTTGACCTGTCCAGCAGGTCCAGTTATTCAGGGTTCCGAAGGGGTGCTACCTGAGGGTCAAAGGGGGGGGGAGAAAAAGAAGGAAACCAGGCAAAGGGGGGGGTTCAATTGTCGAGGTCTCCTTTAATATTCCGGGGTACACAGCTTTTAAGCTCTCAGAGGAAGAGCTCATCTCACGGCAAGAACAAAGGAGGGAGGGGCATTCTTGGCAGTTTCAGCAGGAAGAGATAAAGGTCCTCAGAGGAGACAGAAGATGTTTGCATAGCCTGGAGCATACCACAGTTATCTCAGGACTTCCCTTCCACCAACAGATCTTGGAGAGGCTCTTCTTTGTTTGACTCAGGACCTTTGCCCTGTCAGCCCTCTGGGCTGTAGTAAGGGTCTCTAATGGCTTTCCACAGTAACTAAAAAGTTTTAAAACTGAAATTCATTTTGTGGTTTAAGAGACTCTTTTTCACTCAATAAGAAAATACCAGCACTAGGGCTGAAAACCCATGCACCCATAAGGGCTCCAAAGACTTAGTTGACATGGAGTGGGTCACTAGGGAAGTAAATTAGTGCACATGTGCATATAGCAGCCACATTCTAACAGTGCTCACTCACCTGGGGCTCTGCTTCGCTAGTTCATGGGGACCATAACTACAGAGTGCCCGACTGAATGAAGTCCAAAACCAGAGAGAACAATAGTACAACTGTCCCTTAGCTGAATTTAGGCCCTCTCTAATGAACAACCACCCAAAAATATGCATTATGTGTACACATAAGTAGATACATAAATAATACCATGCACAGTAAAGAAAAGTCAAAGCTATGGGAATTAAAATATCTTCTTTTATCTCATTCAAAATTTTATATCATTCCCATTTTTATACACAACTGAGAGCACTCGAATGTGTACTAAGTGAGGTGTCAGGATCTGAGGGAGAAGAGGGTTAAGGTTAGAGGTTAGGGTTAGGATTCAGAGGTTAGGGTTAGAGGATTAAGGTAAAGGTTAGAGTTATGGAGTTAGGGATAAGGTTAGGGTTAGGGCTTAGGGGTTTAGGGGTTAGGGGGCTAGAGTTAGGGGTTTAAGGGTTTAGAGGTTTAGAGGTTTAGGGGGTTAGGGTTAGGGCTAAAGCTAAGGTTAAGGTTGAAGAAATAATGTGCCTGGACAAACAACAAATAGAATTACTATTGGAAATTCTGGAACAATTAAAGATAATTAGACTAACATCTAAGGAATTAAAAACAACTTAATTCGTGGATTATTATAAAGTCCCACATTAGATGTGTAGCTATATGTAATTAAAAACTGCTAGGAGAGAGCTAGAGGTTTTTTTTTGTTTTGTTTTGTTTTTTGTTTTTTTTTTGTTTTTTTAAGTGGTTTTGAGACAGGGGGTCTCTTTGTAGCCCTGGCTGTCCTGGAACTCATCACTCTGTAGACCAGGCTGGCCTCAAACTCAGAAATCTGCCTACCTTTGCCTTCCAAGTGCTGGGATTACAGGCATGTGCCACTACTGCCTGGCTTATTTTTTATTTTTTATTTTTATTTTATTTTTATTTTTATTGTTGTTTGTTGATGTTTTTGTTGTCTTATATTGTTTTGATTTTCCAGACAGGGTCTCTCTGTGTGGCCCTAGCTGTCCTGAAACTTGGTAGGTAGAGCAGACTGACCTAGAACTTAGAGATCTGCCTGCCTCTGTCTCCTGAGTGCCCAGGCTAGAGTTGTGTGCCATCCCACCTACCTTGGGAGTTAGTTTTCTTTAAGTGTGTGTCCCTCACTTCACTAAATAGGTGGAACTCACTCCAGTGGATGACCACAACCCCAAGAGTATAGCCTGCACGAACTGAAATGGACTGGTTTATTAAAATATGGGAACACAAAGTGTGGAATGAGTTGAGGATGTACATGGAAAGGGATTGGAGGAGGGCTGGATGAACATGATGAGAATCAAACATACTCAAAACCCTTGTATTAAAAAAGCAAAAATTTAAAACATAATTAATGATTTGGTTAAAAACCAAATAATTCTAGTTTTGCTTTGAAATGAGGTATAAATTTGGAGTGTAGGCTGACCTAGAACCTGTTTTGTAGACCAGGCTGGCCTTGAACTCACACATTCCAACTCACCTGCTCTGCCTTCAGTCCTGGCATACATAATGGGCTCACCTAAGATCTCTGACTACCATCGTTATATAGAGGATTTTCACTTACAAGAAACCTGACTTCAGGGGGTGACAAGTAATGGCAACCCCTCTGGAAATGGAGAACATGTGTGGTACAAATAATCAGATTACTGATTTCATTTCAAACTAAAAGCTCAATATCATAAATATTGAGCACAAAAAAAGTCAGATTTTTGGGAGCAAAACGTTATTAATGTAAATTTGCTCTCTGACCGTTTAGACTACTATTTACTTTAATTAAAATATTTTTTTTTTACTTCTCTTGCCCAGAAATTTTGGGGGAACTACAGTTTTCTATAAAGAAAAATGTTTTATCTATGAGAAGAAACAAAAAAGAAAACCTTCATCAACCTGATATATTCCCCCTAAAATCAGATTTTCAGATAATCATGTCACATGAATATCAGATAATGTCCTCTGAAGAAATCACACTGCTTGTGTGTTAAGTGTTCATTATTCTCCAAAGCACTGGTTAAGCATTCCATTTGAGAATTCCACTGCACTCAGCAGATGCAAATTTATTCTGGTTCCATCCAAAGCAGAAGCTTACTTATCCAGAAAGTAGCTCACTAGTTTGACTTCTGTAATTTACATTGTACTCCTAAGCCCAGACAACACTCACCGATGTTATAGAATACTGCTACAAGCTTCATCAGGGTAGTGCTGCAGTTGAAATGTGTTCATTTTAATCGCTGATTCATTATTTTAAAAAGTTATGTACACCTTAGTAACAACAACAAAAATAACATAAATGTCACTTATCTGCCAACTATTCTGCTAGGATTTTTTTTTAAAAACAAAAATAGTGACCCCTCCCATAGCACAGTATATTATTCCTAGTACCCAAAAAGGTGCCAACCAAAATACTCACATGATCTGTAAGACCCGGGGGCCTTAACTTACCAGGGAAACACCCTGAGTGAACAATGTGGAGATGCAAAAAGGAAGAGGATTTTTTATTTAATCCAGCATGCTGAGGTCACCCTGCACTTGAGGAGAGAATGACCACACACAGCAGGCTATGCAGGGCTTTATACAGTCCTCAGGGAATGAGGTAGGTGGCCAACAATCTCTGGGCCTTCCCTAGCTGCAGGGACCTCCCTGTGGTCTGAGAAATGTAATTTAGCCTCTCTCTTCAGGGAGGGGCAAGTGTTCCTTGACCTTTGCAAAGTTCCTGAGCTAGCCCTTTCAGATCAATATTTTTATCAAAATTGAATGTAGAACTCATAACAGAGATAAACTAAAGGCAGAGCAAGCATAGAGACTCTTGTGAACCTGACATGAATATTGACATCCAAATACTGAGAATTTTAAAGCAAGATACTTTAACACCTACCACACCAAAGATCCTGAGAACTGATGTTTCTCATATTTGCTAATGCATGGCTTTTAGGGGGTCACCACAAAAGTTACATAATTGGCATTAGTAATTTTTAAATCTCCACTTTTGTGGTCTGTACTTTTTTTTAATGAGCTTAGTAGGTGGGGGCCAATGCTGAGTTTCTCCACAGACTTGTGAATAATTGGGATATAATATCTTAGAGGTGTATGCGCATTTGAGTATCAAGGTAGTCTGCATTTGAGCTTAGATGGCGAAAGTTTTCCTGGAAGAAGAAGAATTTTCTTTTTCAGATAACTTTGGGAAGAAATACATAGGTAGAATAACTGGAATAATGCTAGCTGGAGATTCAATAAGGAGACACTTCATAGTCAAAGATTATACAACATGAAAGGACACTAGATGTGGATGCTGTAGATGTGCCTCAACATAACTTTGCTTCTTTTTCTTTTTTCTTTCTTTCTTTCTTTCTTTCTTTCTTTCTTTCTTTCTTTCTTTCTTTCTTTCTTTCTTTCTTTCTTTTTCTTTTTTAATTTTTTTTATTTTTATTTTTTGTAGTTTTACACTAGAGAAAGTAATGGGATGCAGGGCTCAAAATGGAGGCACAGTTCAGAAAATTTATAAAATAGGAGATGCCATTGCCAAGGACCAACCTCAGCAGAAACAGTTTAAGAAAACAAACAGCTTTCTCTTCCTATTCTAAAGCCTCCTTGGAAAGTTCAACACTCAAAAGCCAAGTCTTTTATTTACATATCAATTCAGCCATTACTCCAGGTTCCCTTTTGATTATCCTGTAAATCAAGATCCCTAAACACAAGACCCTAGATTCTCGGAAAGAGATGGCAAGCACATTTTTTTTTTAATATTGCAAATGAATTCAGAGATCTGCTACCTTTGTTAAACTCAGACAATAAGCCAGCTGTTTGGGGCCCTGCCTTGAAGTTACCATTCCTACCACAGTTGCATCTGGATCTGAACTCTCTGTTCCAGGCTGACCTTGAACTCAGAAATCTTCCTGCCTTTGTAAGCACAAACAAAAAACTTAGCTGGGTGGGCTCTTGTCCTGCAATCACCACTCCCCAGATCTACACATATCCTTCCTTAGTATCTTCCTGACAATCTGACTTATAGGGCAGAGGCCTTTGTTCCTTTATGTCTTGAAGCGCCTTATACAATTCGTATTGTATCTTTATATTTTGCATAGTTGAGAAATTATATATTTTGAACTCATATTTGCAGAGTTCTTTCCCACAGTCTGAAGGGCTGTCCTAGAGGTCTCAGCATTTGCATTTTGCTGAGATATAGCTACACCCTTGCTTCCTGTGCTGCTAATTTCATGGAGTCGGTAACCTTGACAGGGAGAATGATCCCCATTAACCTTAGCAGGGAAAATATTTTCCAAAGGACAAACATGACATAAGAGAGACAGACAGACAGATAGACAGACACACACACACACACACAGAGAGAGAGAGAGAGAGAGGGGAGAGAGAGAGAGAGAGAGAGAGAGAGAGAGAGAGAGAGAGAGAGGTCACAAGGCTTACGCCCACAGCAACCATTGACACTCAGGAGGACAAAGAGCTGCTGGCCCTGTCCCAAGGCTGGGAACCATGTCATGCTGTCTATGGCACGGCCATGTTGGACTTAGCATGCCATTAGGAAGAAATTTGGCCCATACTGTAGTTAGACAGTTGAAAGGTGCAGATGAATTCAAGAAGGAAAAGTTCACAACTTTGCAGCAGTTAAGGATGGAATGTAAGGAATCATACCTGCATCAAGGAGTTCGTTAGAAAATGTAAGATCCCCAAAATCCAAGGGTGCCCCAGCACCCCATGCCTCGGGAAGGCGACACCCAAATCACTCACGAGAAAAGGTCTCGATGCAATAACATGAGGATTTCTTTATTTCAGAATTCTGGGTTCCACAGACATACACCATGCAGGGGTAGAGGACTGTGGACCCTGAGTGCCAAATTGCAACAGCTTTTATAAGTTTACAACAAAGCCGGCGAATCACAAATCAATAATTTCTTAGCATGGATAGCCTGCGAAGTGCGAGCCAATCGATTTGTACCACTCCATAGTTTTTAGGCCAATCAGTTTAAATTATTGGAGCCTGCACTCAGTGGACCAATTAGTTTCCTGTTTTCTTGGATGTCTATAGCTGAGTGAACTCCTGGATAGGGGTAATGGCATAAGCAGTTTACAGAAGCAAGATAAGCTTAGCTCATTTCCAGTTAGTTACCTTACAGGGCCAGGATCACCTATTCAAGGCCTTTCTTAAAGGGCGGGCTCTGGACTGTGACCTTTTACCTAGTTTCTAACAAAGAGCACAAAGAGCAGGCTCTGGAATGTGAAGTGTTTGGGGCTCCTTGGAAGCCTGGAGTTAGGCTGTATTTTCTATTCTCTCAAAAGCTCATCAAGAGTCCACATAAGGAATGGTGAGACTTGAGATTTAGGTAGAAGCAGAGGCAGAAAAAATGGGAACAACTCTGAGAAGACAACTGGGGTGCATGTGTCCTAAACATGATTCAGAATGTATCATGTAGCTTGGAGCCTGGTAGTATACAGGTGACATGAAGTAGTAATGGGGATCAGTAATTAACAGAAATGATTTATGAAGACGAAATGCAGAAAGAGTATTGACAATTAAGGGTAATGTGAAAATGAAAGTAAGGGGAACTGAAGAAAAGTGAAATGCAAACCCATGTGACTTTCTTAAAGAAACAGGCTATGAATTAAAAGCCACCTGGCATGCATTTGAGAATACATTTTAAACATGAATTAAAAGAGAAAAATGGTTTTTAAACTAAATGCATATTTTAGATTTCACTCTCATAACTTTGTCAGTTTATACAATGACATTGATCTGCTGTTCTACATATAGAAAGTTTGATAAATACAGTCTCCCATATACTGGTGTGGGGTGTGGGGGTGATTGGTATTGGGAATACCCTTGGTGTGGAAAAGGAATCTCTGACTAACAAGTTTGGATGAGTTTTTTATCTATACAAGAGAACAAATATTCACAATTCTGCCATAATGGATTTAGACCAAGTTGAACTGAAATTAACAATTCTGTATTTGGGGAAAACATATATATCAACAGATGCACTTTACAAAGATGTTAGGAGAACTTTAGAGGATTTCTTCGAGTTGGAAGAAATGGAACTTATCAAAACCATCTTCTATGAAAGTTAACTGATAATATTGTTTTGCAGTTTTAAATTTCTCTTTCATTGATTAATGTTTTATTAATCCAGACAAGCCTGTTTTAAATTGAGCAGTTTCAATCTACTGAGAGATCCTTGGGGTCCTAAAGTGACTGTGTTTCCTTTATGTTTCATGTCTATGCTGAGTGAGGCAGGACATACTTACTTTGATTTCTAACAGCTTTAATCAGTAGGTAGATAGTTCACATTTATTTTTGTTGCTGCCTTAGTTAGAGTTTTACTGCTGTGAACAGACACCATGACCAAGGCAAGTCTTATAAAAGACAACATTTAATTGGGGCTGGCTTACAGGCTCAGAGGTTCAGACCAGTATCATCAAGGTGGGAGAATCCAGGCAGGTATGGTACAGGAGGAGCTAAGAGTTCTACATCTTCATTTGAAGGCTGCTAGCATAATACAGACTCCAGGCAGCTAGGAGTAGGGTATTAAAGTCCAGGTTTACAGAGACACACCTACTGCAACAGGGCTGCACCTTCTAATAGTGCCATTCCCTGGGCCAAATATATACAAACCATAAAAGTTGCTACCACAATTGAAGGAACGCGAACAATTTTCCCATAATGTACTTTGTGGTAAATGTTTTCTCTTGATTGTTGTTTTACTTCCAATAGTCTGGTAGATCAATTTAATTTCCTTTTAATTAGTAATTGAGTCAAGTTTAGATCCATTTGCTCAATTTAGTTGATTTTGAGATGAGTGTGATATTTCTCAGCTACTTTTCAGTTTATTTTTTATAGTTATCTGTGATGTTATCTACATAAAGTGGATGTGAGCTTTTGGCTGAAGGGTATTTTGGAGCTCTGAATGTGATTTATTTTGTTTTAGAATGTGTTTTCCCTATGACTTTGGGAGTATGGATTAGCAGTTTCTGAGTGATATTTTTATATTTCGTATCTAAGGTTTTTTAATCTGTACTAAAGTATTTACATATGTTTCAAGAAAATATTTGTGAAAATAATTGTTTTTAAGATTGAAATCATTGAATGGAATATAATGAATTACTTAAAATCTGGTTTTAAAAAGTATGTATTGACTACTGTGGCTGAGGTGCCTATTTAACATAACAAGCAGGCATTCATCAATCCCTACTTAAATTTTCCAGTCCAAGGGCTAGCTTTCATCTCCCTCTCTGGCTCTTTACTATGTAACCAAGACATTACATTTCCCTTCTCTTCTCTTCTCTCTCTCTCTCTCTCTCTCTCTCTCTCTCTCTCTCTCTGTGTGTGTGTGTATGTGTGTGTGTGGTGCTTTTGTCTCTCTTTCTCTTTCTCTTCCTCCTCCCCTCTGTCTCTCTCTGCATAGTGGCTTCTGAGGCCTCAGTTCCTTAGGACCAGTTAACCCTCCCTGAGAGCTGCACCCAATAAAATCTGCCTTTACATACTTTACTTTGGCTTGAATTGGTTGTTTACTTTGGCAGAGAATACCTACCATCGACTAGTGAGTGATTAATTTCTCTTCTAGTAAGAATATTATCTACCTTGGAGAAGGGCAATTGTTTATTAAGAATAATTCTTTAGCTGGGTATGATGTCATATACCTGTAATCTCAGGACTTGAAAGGAAAAGGCAGACAGACCAAGAATTCAAGACCAAGGGGCAGGAAAGATGGCTTAGAAGAGTGTAAGGTACCAATTGAGTTTGTGACCAGGCTGGCCTACTGCATGTTGTATCTCAAAACAACCAAACAAACATGTATTTGCTCATGTAAAGACAATGTTTAAAATGTGAAATATGCAAGCATTGGGTGGAAAATATATATTATATATAAATTAGTTTGTGGTTAGTTTTACTACAAAATAGAGGTGAGGACTCACTCTTCACCTATACACTCTTAGTATGATATTTTAAGCCAGAAGGTGTGCCAATAGTATCTCATTTTGCCAAGCAACCAGGAGGCTCTGGATTTGAACCTCACTGGCATAGAAAAGGAAAGTCACATATTGTCCCCTATAGTATGTCTCAGGATTGGTTGCATTGCCTTCCAATTGCTCTTCCAGTTTATTGCCCATTCAGTAATTGTTAAATCCTTACAGGGTCTACTGCTTAAGTGTCACCCAAGTTTAGGTTTTCACTCAAATCATTACTAGTCTGCTAATTGTTCATTTTGCTCCCATCTGAGGTATTTGAAGAGTAGTACCATAAAAATTCAGCCAATTGCTATCTCTTCACTTGCAAGGTAGAGGCAGGAGGATCTGTAAGACCTGAAAAAAGACGAGGGTGCCCTAGCACCCCATGCCTCGGAAGGTGACACCCAAATCACTCGTGAGAAACGGTCTTGATGCAATAGCAAGAGGATTTTTTATTGCAGAGCTCTGGGGTCCACAGTCATACACCGTGCAGGGGTAGAGGACTATAGGACCCCTTGCAACTGAAGTCAGGGGTATTTAAAGGGGAAAAATCACAAGACAAGGGGTAAAGGACACAATTCACAAGGCAAGGGGTAGAGGACAAATTATGCATGAAATGGGGAAGTACAGAATGAGGAAGTCAGGCAATAGTTTATGCCTTAAGGAAGGTTAGAGATTATCTGGAGCAAATGTCCTTGGGGCATTGTATAGTAAAACATTGGAACTAGAAGAGGGTGGGCTATCTTTCTCAAGCTGAAAGCAGAAAAACAAGTTACTCTGTGCTGGTCTAGTTGTTTAGGGGTCTAAAAATGTTGAGTTGAGGTCTCTCAGATCATAAGTTTAAGATCATTTTTCCTTAAATAGTGATTTGGAGATTAACCTGAGATAATGGAGACTAGTTTTAAAAATATTCTATTCATCTTCTTTCAAAAATACTTATTGTTTGAAAATTTATTGATATTTTGATGTTTTAAAAATAGCATATCTAGGGCTGGAGTTAAGAGGGCCATGTGGAGGGCCTAGTGGTTAAGAGCATTGGCTGCTCTTCCAGAAGTCATGTGTTCAATTCCCAGCAACCACATGGTGGCTCCCAACCGTCCATAATGGGATTGGATGCCTTCTTCTGGTGTGTCAGTGACAGCATGCTCAAATACATAAAGTAAATAAATAAGTCTTTTAAAAAGAATAGCATACACTTGGTGTTGCTCAAATGTTTTCTTGACTTGACAAATACCTAATAGAAATAATATGAAAATAAGAAAAAAGATTGGGGCTCTTGGTTTCAGAAGTTTCAGTCCACTGTGCGCTAAAGCCATTGTTTCCAGATGCAGTTAAACATCTGGCTTTGTCTGAGAAACTCATTGTGCTTTAGCACCTAGGAAATGATAGAAAGCAGCTAATAATCACGTCAAGGGGAAACTAAGGAAAAGAACTTTCACTGCCCCCTCCTGCTCCAAGTGGTGATTTGGATCCTCTTTCTCCCACACTGCTTGAGAGGCAGAGAAATCTGTAGTAAGTCATGCTAGTAATCGAAGCACAGGAGTGGGGGCCTCTGGCCTGAACATCCAGGTATGATATTGCAGATGTCTCTTTTCCTTCAGTCCGTGACATTAGCAAAGAAAAAGGTAATGAGATTTGTGAGTGTAAAGAATGAGAACTCTTCCAAGTCTTAATGGACTGGCACTTTGGTGAAGCCAGAGTGTACATGCTCAGGAATATATTGGGAAATACAGATGGACTGAAGGAGCCATCATGATTCAAGAAGACTGTCTCAGAGAAAATTTGGAGAACATCTTCTGAAAAGAGAAAACCCTGAGTCATCCAGCTTCTTAGTAGGCATCAACTTTACATATTCAAAGAGCTAGTTCAAAGAATATGACAGACAAAACAAAACAGAACAAAGGACTGATCAGAGGAGCTGTGCAGGACACACACACACAGACACACACACACACACACACACACACACACACACACCATAATGAAATGTAAAATAAAGAGCTTCTTTTCGAGTCCAGCAGTAGCTGTAGTGCGGGGGAGGTGCCCCAGACAAGAGCACAACCACAGCCACGGGAAACCACACCTCCTCACAGGCAGGAGTGGGTGAGTCAGACCTCCCTTTGGTCCCAATCATGAATGACCCCATTAGATTCTTATAACAGCTTTCATAGCACTCATGGCTTAAAACCCTCTCATTTGGAACCCAGCATGGCAGCATACCTGCAAATCTCAACACCCAGGAAGTCTGAGGCAGGATGGTTGTTAGTTTGAGGCTGACTTGGGTTACATAGAGAGCTCCTGTCTCAGGTAAGAAAAGAAAGGAAGGGGAAGTGTAATGAAGGGAAGATGGGGGCAAGAAAACAACCAAGTGGGAGGCAAAGGGAAAGGAGGCAGAAAAGAGGAAAACCTGCAGTGCACCTATGGTTTGATCTTTTCTTTAAAATGGCAGTTAAAGAGAAGATGAAAATGATAGCTGGAAAGAGTAGGAAAGACAGAACCTTCTAGAACAGCACCAGAAAATAGTCATGCATGTTGCTCCAAACAGAACCTGGAAAACCAACCAGTTAAAACAGCATGGAAGGTCAGATTTACCATGTTTTAAAAGTGGTACAATTAATCCTAGGACGAGAGAGAGAGAGAGAGAGAGAGAGAGAGAGAGAGAGAGAGAGAGAGAGAGAGAGAGAGAGAGAATGTAAATAGCCCTGTAAACTAGTGCATTTGGTTCCTGCTAGCTGCCCCTCAGGTTAACTAGGGGATTATTGGCTGCCAAGTCACCACATATTCCTGGGAGGAGCTGACATTCTGCTGTCTGTGGCAGCTTTACTCTTAGGGCCAAAGCATTTTCCTCACAGGAGTTTTTATTCTGCTAAATTATTACTGTCTGCTTTAAGTCTCTAAATGTAGCTCCTAATCCTCTGCATTACAAGCATATTAATGTGACCCACCATTTCCAGGGCAATAGCAGGTCATCAGCTGAGTGAGGTGGCATTCACAGACAGCCTAGGCCTGCAAGCTGGCTTTGACCTATTTACTGGTCTTTTCTGTTACCTGGAAAAGGACTTCTGCTATCATGCCTATTATATAAACTTCTTTAGCATTTTATTTTATTATACATTTGTTTAAATATAATGACATCATTTTCCCCTTTTCTTTACTTCCTGCAAATGGTTCCAAGTTCACCGAGTCGATCTTCGATGTTTGTGTGTATAGAGTTTCAGGGCTGACAACTATGGGGGGCTAATCCCTAGGATATGCTAACTCTCCCTTCCCTCTTCTCTCTGTGGTCATTAGTAACCTGTAGTTGTTCAGAGGTGTAATCCTATGAGATTTCCCCCTTCTGAATTAGCATGCCTATTGATACTGTTATTGTTAAGATCTGTGATAGATTGTTGTTGTGTGACAGACTTTTCTGAGGAGATGACTACTCACCCCAGATAGGGAGTTAACGACATGGTGAGCCAGTGAGTTTACTGGGGATACTTACAGGAATATGGGTAAAGGGCTACTGCAGTAGGAGCAGAAAGGCTCAAAGACAATGGCATCATCAAAGATCACCCCAGCATGTGTGATTGCTCACAAAAGCTGGAGCAGACTGTACATACTGCAGGTAGCTCAAAGCTTGCAGAGTTCTTTCTAAGTAACTAGAAGGTCTGAGCCTCTCCCAGGCAGTCCATCTGGTCTTTGTTCTGTGTCCCATGAACATAGGACTGTGTGCTTTATGCAGTTCTCTGCTTCTTCCAAGCTGCTGGTCTGGTCTCTGGTTTACCCTGGGCTTGACTAAGACTCTTCTTTGGAGACTGGCTTGTCTGAGAGTGACTCTTGACAGTCAACTATTTATATATTCTTGGGAAGGGAGGTGACTAGTGATCCTCCACAGTTTCATGGGATTTCTGAAACTATTTTGAACTGTCTATTTCCTATCTCAAGGTGCTTCATTGAAGAATGAAATTTTTCTCCTCCCCTTAAAATATTGTATTATTTTACATCTTTGTAAACATCTCAGTTAAAAAACTGCTACTTTTTTTGCTTTTTCTTTTACATCTTATGTCTTAACAACTTTCCCTCCAAGAAGGAAAGCTATTTAACCCTGGAGGAAACTGCTATAATGCAACAGTTTCACAGAAAGCTTCCTAGCTACTGGCTTTTAGAATCTTTCCACCCCCTTTTCTGTGATAGTCTTGGAACCATAGAGGGACAAACTATGAAGTAAATGTATCCTTTGGGACATGGATATCTATTGGCTCCAATGACCTGTTATTGTGTCTAGTTGTAATTTTCTGAGACTGTTGTGATCATAAAAAGAGAAATAGACATAAGAATATGTTCTATCGGTGTGGTAAGGTATGGGGGAAGGGGTTGCCTAGGCGGGCCCATGCAGAGGCATCCCTTCCCCTTGAGGGACCACACACAAGATGGTATAGTATAGAACTGAGTTTGTTTAGGGCATGGGGAGGGGAATTAAGAGAGTATTAGAGGCAGAGAATGGCAGAGAGAAGGAGAAAATAGAGGAGTAGAGGTCGGCCATGACCACATGGAGAGAGGGGGAAGAGAAGAGCCCAAGAGGGCAAGAGAGAACAAGAGAGCAAGAGACCCAAGAAGCAATAAAGAAGGGAGGGGGAAAGCATCCTACCTAGTTGTTGCTGGGTAACTGTAAAGGTGGAGTCCAGAGTACCAGCATTCCCCCATTTTGGTTTAGTTAGAAAAGCTAGAAAGAGGTGATAGGGAAGCAAAAGTAGGGTCATCATGATATCTGGCTGCTTCATGCTGACACTGGGGCAAGGTGTCTCTGGGGAACCTAGAAGAACGGGCATGGGGAATGTTTGTCCAGTCTTAGAGTTGGCTGTTTCCTTGCTGTCCAATGTCTGTAGAACCATCTGAGGACAGGTCAGAAGACCAGGTCCAATAGAAGCTGTGTCTGAGAGGATATTGGAACTTCTGAAGCTTGCTTCTCTGGAACTATCCTGGGTTTAGTAAACACCTGGACTTGACAAGATATTGAAATACATTATTATAGGTAGAGACTAAGATTAAGTATGTTTGGGAGAAAGAAAGCATTTTTAAAGGATTTATTTATTATTATATCTAAGTACACTATAGCTGTCTTCAGACGAACCAGAAGAGGGTGTCAAATCTCATTACAAGATGGTTGTGAGCCACCATGTGGTTGCTGGGATTTGAACTCAGGACCTTTGCAAAAGCAGTCAGTGTTCTTAACCGCTGAGCCATCTCACCAGCCCGAAAACATTTTTCTTAAGATGTGCATTTGAAACTCAGAGAAATGTCACCCTCTGGAATAGGTTAGGCAGGTGTACTTATCAGGATGGAGCCTATTTGGTCTGGTCCATGAGAGGTAGATCTGAGTAGGTTTCCTGTGGCTAACAAGTTTAAAAAAGAGATAACATGAGTTAACCACATGAACAGTCTTTAAGATGAGTCTTTTGTGGAGTAGAAGGAACAAGATTAAAAAGTTGGATCATATAGTGGGATGTTTTACTAGTTAGGCAAATTTATAGAATATTAGGACAGTGGCATAGCAAGAAGAGGAAGATAATGAAATAACAGATTGACATCTGTAAAAGTTTTCTTCTAGTTGTCAATATAGTTAGAAGTCGGAGGAATAACCAATAATTTATCAGTTACTTTTCTTAAGAAAATGAGAGTTCACTAGCCAACAGTTTCCATGGTCTCTATGGCAACTTGGGTGGTCAGTCTGGCTTTCAAGCACAGAAGATGCAGGGCTTTTTCTCTGTGGAATGGATATGCATAACATGAGAAATGGCTTACCTTGGTTGAGCTAAGTCATTTGACTCAAGAGTATCTGGTCTTGCCTACTGGGTTCGTCTGTGATTATCATATCAGAATCCAGGCAGTATCTTGTAGTAGTGTTCACATCTTCTGAGACCTTGTGGGAGAATCTGGTAGAGGGCTTTGGGAATTCTGTCATAACTTATTCTGTCACAAACTTATTAACAAACTTCTGACAAGATTGAGCATGATACAGATTGATTATAACTGAATAGAATAGCAGTAGTCAAGACAGGATAGGAATGAGAATCTTAAGTAACGTTGACAGGTTGTGTAGGTAGAGAAAAGTATAATGTTGTATTAGCAAAGAGACATATGGCTAGGACCAGAATAAGAGAGCTGGCAGCAGTGGCATAAGGTCGTGGTGACAGAAAATGAGTTTGTCCAAGGCAGATTTAGGCCTATGGCACAAACTGGCCATGAGAACAGGCCAGGGGTGTGGGAGCACAAATAGGAAAGCGCTTGGCTCTTTTTTTATTTACCAGACTGCTGGCAGTGTGTGTGAGGATCCCTTAAAATATACGTGTGAAGACAATTTAGAGCCCATTGGGGAGACAGGGGAGGGGAGTAGTTACTGAACAATTTGTACCAGCTTCCTGAGGACTGTTTAGCAACACGACAGCCAAGCTAGAAGTTCAGGTCATCACGCGAATAACTAGGGGCCACAGTGACAATTCCCAGGGAATTGTCAGAAAGCAATTCAACCCAGTACCAGGAATTTTCAGTCAGCTGCAAGAGTTCAAGGGAATTATGAACTGTTTTCGAGAAGGGAGTTCACCCAAAAGTCTGTCTTAAATCTTAGGTCAGCCAGGGGGCCAGTCATAAGGACCGGGCATTAAAAGCCAACCCCTTAGCCCAAAAGAGGCTGGCTGGGCATATAGGGTCCCTCCCACCAACTGGAGAAACTCCTTACAAATCAATATGCCGGTGCGTGTTTGTGAGTTTTCACAGTCTGGTAGCAGAAAATGTGGAACTGAGTGGTTGGTTTGGGCTGCGCAGGAGCGGGCAGCTGGTGGGTCAGAGGTTCTGCAGGTCAAGCTCCAGGGTCTGCGCCACTGAGGGGCAGGACTTCCTATGAGAAGCAGTAAGTCGTGACTGGTGGTGAGGAGGGGGGTTAAAGTAAGGACCCAAAGTAGTGTGTTTCTTACATCCTAGCAATGTTCTTTTGATGCAGACTGAGCATGAGGGGGAGGAGGGCAGCAGAATCCAGGCCCAGCCTGGGTTTGGGGGGATGGGGGCCTAGGAGTATGGGGGTGGGGTTGGAGGGCTTTTCTGATCTGGGCTAGCAAGTGTCGTTGGTTGTGACTGAGATAGGCTGCAAAACTGAGGAGTTTCTGGATCAGAGTTACAGTGAACCAATGTTGTGATCATAAAAAGAGAAATAGGTGTGGGGGAGTTATGGGGGAATGGGTTGCCTAGGCCGGCCAATGCAGAGGCACCCCTTCCCCCTAAGGGACCACACACAAGATGGTATAGTATAGAAAAGAGTTTATTTACGGCATGGGGACGAGAGTTAAGAGAGTAGTAGAGGCAGAGAAAGGCAGAGAGAAGAGAGGAGAGAAGTAAAGTTCGGCCATGACCACATGGAGATAAGGGGGAAGGGAAGGGGGAAGGGAAGAGCCCAGGATGGCAAGAGAGGAGAGGGGCAAAGAAGTGCCTCTAATAGTGGGCCAGGCCTACCTGTCTGTTGCCAGGTAACCGTTGGGGTAGATTCCAGACAGAGTCCAAACAGTGATGGTCTCTCTTTACTATAAGAAGTCTCTTTGATGAAGGGTAATAGGTACGATTTAGAATAACAACGTGGGAGTAATAAATTGTCTGGTAAGATTTGTGGACTCAATACCCCTAGGATCTTGCTAGGATTCTAGAGCTAAGCATGGTTTTTCTTCTATTGACTGGACCGTGAGTGAATGCTGCTTTCTACACCTTCACGGATACCTTGCCATGCATGTTGGTCTTTGTTGTGGTTCACAGGCATCCCAGCTGAGTAGGACTAGTACTTGCTTCTCTCCCTCAGTAGCTTGCCTAGCAATTGATAACATGGAAACTAGACCCTGTAGAAAGGAGGGTTTCGGGTTAGACACAGCACAAGTGATCTGTGTCCTATGTCCTAAATGTATCTTCAGAAATAGTGTCTTACCTTAACTTTTGAGAGGCAGGCAGTACATGATAATAGCCACAATCTGTATTGTTTAGAGTCTCTTGCACTACCCTGACCAACTGTAAGGGCCCATGATTTGCTGAAAAATAATATCCCTGACTCAAATAATATGTAAACACAGAGTTTTACTCTGCAGAAGACCAGCATGCTGGGGTCTTCCATTACCAAAATAGAGAGTTAACCAAGTGAGCTCACAGGGCTGATTTAAAGTGCATTAGGGCTTTGTCTCACGCTATCTGTAGGCCTTCCAATACCATTGTGGTGGCTGGAAACTGTTGCGGAGGAATCCCGGGGTTGCTGGTCTTTGTCTTACTCTATCTCTAAGGACATTCTATTACCAGGGCTTGGGGCCTGACTGGAAACTGCCAACCCACACAGTCCTTGCTTCAGGCCAGGTGGTAGAGCAGTTTCTGACTAGCTGCCCGAAGCCTGTTTTTTACGGTTAATCTCCTGACCTGCCAATTTGAAGCCTGTCACAGAGTCAGCCTGTTTCATCACAACCACTGTAAAAGATTTCTCATACCTGCTACTAGAGTTTTTGTTAGTCTGTGGAGCGTATGAGAAACTATAAACTCTAGTGATATGACTTCCTTTAAGATGAATGTCTGTGTGTGTGTGTGTGTGTGTGTATGTGTAGATAGATATGTGTTTGCAAGCATATACATTGTGTATAATTTTATATAAGATTCATTGGAGCTTTATCAAGAAACCTTAATATTACTTGTCCTTCCCCTCTCCTTATGTGACCTTCCTCCCCTATTTGAACCCTTCTCTTCCTCCTCCTCCTCCTCCTCCTCCTCCTGCTCCCCTCCTCCTCCTCCTCCTCCTCCTCCTCCTTCTTCCATATTTGGGTTCACATCAACTGTTTCCTGTTATTTTCTCTCAGCTCTCCCACTCACCAGCTTTCTTTCATGCCCAGGCACTGTTTCCTTCAGACTTTGGGAAATTATTTCACATTTTTAAACATTTAAAAAGTCATGTCTACTTATCTTCATTTCTCATCTTGGGCATTCATCTATTTTTTGTTTTTGCCGAATTCCAATAAAAATTTTTTACAAAGAGATCTTGGCTATTTCTAATCACGATAAAATGGATGCTAAGATGCATGTGTCAAAGGGGTTCTTAAAAACCATTAAAAGCTTGAGAGGAAATCCATCAGAAAAGCCTACTATTTTCCCCTCAATTATGTTCTTTGGGGCTTTAATCTCAGAAAGAAAGGCATCTTAGCACAGAATGCAGACAGAATGTGCAAGCTTGGCTCACTTTCCCAAAACTCTTAAATCCAAACAGGTCAATAATACTTGCTTAAATGATGTATCTATTTAGTTGATTCTGGGTTACTGCAAATAAAAGCCCTTATCACAGCTTACACAACTATTCTCACTTAGAAAAACAAAATTAGTGAAAATATGACAATATCTCCTTCCTCAGTCCTCCACCACAATACAAGAAAATGTCTTAAGTTTCATTGTAATAGTGGCGCTTATTTACTTACCTGTGATGGTTTGAATATGGTTAGCCTGACATGGTACCATTAGGAAGTGTGGCCTTGTTGGAGTAGTTGTGTCACTGTGGGTATGAACTTTATGACCCATGTTGGTGGCAGTCTTCTCCTAGCAGCCTTCAGTTGAAGATGTATAATTCTTAGCTCCTCCTACACCATGCCTGCCTGGATGCTGCCATGCTCCCTCCTTGCTGATAACCAACTGAACTTCTGAACCTGTAAGCCAGCCTCAATTAAATGTTGTCTAAGCGTTAGCTTGGTCACGGTGCCTGATTATAACAGTAAAATCCTAACTAAGACAACACCCATGGAAAGCAAAGAATACTAAAACATGACTAACCTTCAATAGGCTTGGAAAGAATTCTAAAACACCTCTCAGCTGTGCCCTCAACTCAGTTGAAAAGAAAAGCCCCAGGATTTGAGTTAAACCAGCTAACTAGCTTTCTTTTTTTCTTTTTTTTTTTTTTTAGGCTTTGACATTTTTTTTCCTTTTTTTTTTTTTTATTCAATATATTTTTTTATTTACATTTCAAATGATTTCCCCTTTTCTGGTTCCCCACTCCCCGAAAGTCACATAAGCCCCCTTCCCTCCCTCTGTTCTCCCACCCATCCCTTCCCACTTCCCTGTTCTGGTTTTATCTTGTACTGCTATACTGGGTCTTTCCAGAACTAGGGGCCACTCCTCCATTCTTCTTGTACCTCATTTGAAGTGTGGATTATGTTTTGCATATTCCAGTTTTCCAAGCTAATATCCACTTATTAGTGAGTACATACCATGATTGATCTTTTGAGACTGGGTTACCTCACTTAGTATGATGTTCTCCAGCTCCATCCATTTGCCTAAGAATTTCATGAATTCATTGTTTCTAATGGCTGAATAGTACTCCATTGTGTAGATATACCACATTTTCTGCATCCATTCTTCTGTTGAGGGATACCTGTGTTCTTTCCAGCTTCTGGCTATTATAAATAGGGCTGGTATGAACATAGTGGAACATATATCCTTATTACATGCTGGGGAATCCTCTGGGTATATGCCCAGGAGTGGTAGAGCAGGATCTTTCGGAAGCGACATGCCCAGTTTTCTGAGGGACTGCCAGACTGATTTCCAGAGTGATTGTACTAATTTGCAACCCCACCAGCAGTGGAGGAGTGTTCCTCTTTCTCCACATCCTTGCAAACATCTGCTGTCTCCTGAGTTTTTAATCTTAGCCATTCTGACTGGTGTAAGGTGAAATCTCAGGGTTGTTTTGATTTGCATTTCCCTGATGACTAGTGAAGTTGAGCATTTTTTAAGATGTTTCTCCGCCATCCGAAGTTCTTCAGGTGAGAATTCTTTGTTTAACTCTGTACCCCATTTTTTAATAGGGTTATTTGGTTTTCTGGGGTCTAACTTCTTGACTTCTTTGTATATATTGGATATTAGCCCTCTATCTGATGTAGGGTTGGTGAAGATCTTTTCCCAATTTGTTGGTTGCCGATTTGTCCTTTTGATGGTGTCCTTTGCTTTACAGAAACTTTGTAATTTTATGAGGTCCCATTTGTCAATTCTTGATCTTAGAGCATAAGCTATTGGTGTTCTGTTCAGGAATTTTCCCCTGTACCGATGTCCTCAAGGGTCTTCCCCAGTTTCTTTTTTATTAGCTTCAGAGTGTCTGGCTTTATATGGAGGTCCTTGATCCATTTGGAGTTGAGCTTAGTACGAGGAGACAAGGATGGATCAATTCACATTCTTCTGCATGTAACTAGCTTTCTTTTGATCGCCATAGAAATTATAATTACTTTTTTAAGCCTCCAGTAACAATTAGAGAGGTTAGACAAATAATCTTATATTCCCTAGGTGTTCTTTCTGAGGTCTAAAGGACAATGATAAATAGTCTTTACACTGTAAAGTCTATGGACTTATGAACATACAAAATTCCATATACACAGCATGAATGTTCCTTAGATGATATTCAGTGCCATTGCCATTCAAATAAAGGAGTCATTTATAAAAATGAATTAACATTAGCGAATAAAATGGGTACATATTTATCCTATTACCTATTCCTAGTTTTTCCCAGGCCACCATCCCCACAAATTTTGAGTTCCTGGTTCACATCTATGTCCAAATGAAAACATGCAGTGTTTCCCCTAAATCTCAAGTTTTTTACTTCACACATGATGACAGAAGGGTATATAGAGGACCAAAATTACTATCACATGACATATTTTTATCACAAATTAGTAAATAAATATAGGCCAATATATTGATAATATGGTAATAATCCAATATATGAATTTTACAATTTAGTCAGCCTAACATGTACATTGTCCATCTTTTTAAATAACTGTATCAACATCTATTACAGATATTGTTGGGTTCCATAGCTATGGCTCTGTACAAGATATTAGGGTATCATTACAAATAAGCAAGACTGGAATTTACATGTATGTTATTTAATGATTTCATAGGTATCCATCATTAATAACATATTTTATTTATGTGATAACAGAAATATTAACTGTGAAAAATAGATTAATGTCCTTGATATAGTGTGAGGATGAAAATGCTTTTACTTTTAAAATCAAATACAGTAGTGATCATTTAAAAAATTTGTTTTGGCACATCTCTTAGAAGTTCACAAATTCTGTCTTATAAATTCTCTAACTCAGGCATCAATGGCATAACCATGGGTCAATAATAAAAGCTCTTGTTTTAAAAAAAACACATTTTTATTCATTGTTTGAATATATGTAGTGCACATGCCTACTATGATGTGCACATAGGGGTCAGAAGACAACTTCAAAGTGTCTTTTCTTTCACCATGTGGGTCACTTAGATCAAACTCATCTTCAGTCTATGTAGCAGACAGTTTTATTCACTGAGCCATCTCCCTAGCCACTCTGCACAAATAAATAATCTATCACCCAAAGTCTCTTGAGACATCCTAATAAATTTCAAGGATAATAGGCAATGAATTTGATAATATTTATCCATATATACTTGAAAATATTATAATGACCATTATTAATATTGGTTAATATAAGGAGAGTTTGTTTTAAAAGAATTATTTTCCATTTTTAATGGTATTTATTAGTAGAAAGTATTGGGAACCAATAGTCACCTCTTGGTTATAAACATAGAAATGGAACTAGATAGCAGAGAAGGCTCCATATTGTAACCTTACAATGAGAGTATTGGGAATAGAATTAAATAAGCTAATTTCACTGTTTCCCTTTTTAAACAAACAAAAAACCTTCAGATAAGCCTTCAGAAATATTTCATTTCTTGTACTTCATCAAGAAATATACACATACATACATACTTGCATACATACATATATGCATATTGTCTAATAGAGGTGAGATAGTATGTCAAGAAAACACATCTCTAAGAATTAAACTAGAATATTTTATAGTGGCTTTAATACAGCCTCCAGAAAACTGTAAAACAAGGTCATGAAATTTAACAAAAGTGAGATTACCACACTTATCTTAAAATCTAGTAAATTTTCTTGCTACTGGAAGGTATGGTGCAAAGAGAAGATAAATGCTAACTACAGATTATTGTTAAGTTCCAAGGACTTTGAACTTGTTAAAAAGGATGCGGTTGCAATTTTGTCCTAGCAAGTAAGATTGCTACAGTCTCCAGGGCAGCATTAGCACACCTGGCTGGAAATAATAGAGGAAGGAAGGTGGGTAGAACGAATTAATAGGCTTCTTCCTTGCTGACAGGATCAGTGCAATAGAAAGGACTTCATTTCTTTAAAAAACAACAACAAAACAACAACAACAACAACAACAAAAAAAAACCAAACCAAAACAAACCTAACTGCCCTTTTTTCTCAATTTTCTTGCTTGTTTGGTTTTTTTTTTTTTTCTTTTTGCCATTAAATCTACACCTCACATGAGCAAGTCACAGACCCACAAAGAAACACACTGATGTGCAAGTACAGGTCCCGCATATACCTACACAAGTTCTCTGTGCATCCTTATGGCTGTTATCTTGGTGTTTTTGTGAGGCTCCCACAGTAGGAGGTGGTTTGTCTTTGACTGTTTTGCCAGATCTCTAGACTCTTTTCCGCTATTGGGTTGCCTTGTCCAGCTAGGCTTTTGCCTAGCCTTGTTGAATGTTGTTTTGTCCTATGTACTTCTTGTCTCTTGGAGGGCTGCTGTTTGCTGAAGAAGAAACAGAAAGGGTATGGATCTAGCAGACAGGGAAGGTGGGTGACAGCTAAGAGGAGTAAAGGAGGGGATGAATATTTGGGAGAAGAATCTATTTTCAATAAAAATTTAAAAACCTATTTTTCCTATGTCTAATTCTACAGTAATTTTAGGCAATAGAATGTGGAATATGTGCTTAAATTTTTTAAATGTAGGTGCTTTTTCTTCATTAAAATAGTTAACTGATATAGACCTTATATTAGTTCACATGTGGCTTAAACTCAATGTGGATTACATTTTGCTGGCATCTCTATGGTAAATAGTGTCTGCTAGGCATAGAACACTGAGAGTGGCTTTACTTAAAATTCTATGTATAAGGTATATTCCAATTTTTTTTGGTTTTGTTTTTTTTAAAGATTTATTTATTTATTATATGTGAGTACACTGTAACTGTCTTCAGACACCAGAAGAAAGCATCAGATGTCTTTTCTCTTTTTGGATGGTTGTGAGCCACCATGTGGGTGCTAGGATTTGAACTCATGACCTATTGGAAGAACAGTCTGTGCTCTTAGCCACTGAGCCATCTCTCCAGCCCCGCAAATTTTTAATAAGTTAAAATTTGTTGTCAATTTTAAGTTGCTTGACAAAAAAAGGTTCAACTTAAAGTGCCAACATATAAATATCTCAAAACATAATTTACTTAATTTTTTTATTTATTCTAAGTGAAAAAGCAAACAAACCTGTTTTCTAAAAACCATTTATTCTAAGTGAAATGGCAAACACAAGTTTTCTGGGTTTAAGTTGTCAGTTAATACTAGATCTGATTTTCCATAACCTCAGTAATACTGGGAAGTAAACTCTAGTATGTGAGGTGCTATACTTCATTACCCTTATCAAAGCACTACATGTCACCCCAAAAAGTCAGGAAATAATTTTTATCAATTAAAAGTAAAATTTGTGCCAGTCTTGGTAATACAAATCTATGTGTAAAAGTAACTTTTATTTGTCTGATATAATAGTCTTCTCCAGAGGCTTACTGGTGAATAATCTCACTCTTTCCAGTTCTTACTGAATTCCAGCTGGCTGATCTAACTTAGATCTTTTGGATCAAATTCCTCTCCAAACTGACTGGTTCACCTTGGCTTCTCTCATTTTTGCACTGAATTTTTCTGCTTGGCCTGAAACTAACTTTGGCAATTTGTTCTAATCTTCTGGCTCCTTCTTCTCTGGATTCAGTTGTCTCTGCTAACCTGAACAGAACTACACGAACTTACTAACAAATTCAACTCTGACTCCCCAGTTGACTCAACTCTCTCTTTCCCTGAGCTGCTCTTAAATAGCTTCTCTTTCCTGTGCTGTTCTCATGAGCGTTAGCTGTATCCCATCTCTGACTCACTCTGTCAAATCTTTCTCTGGTTCATCACTTTGTCTGCCCCTCAATTAGAGGTCACTTTTAAACATGGCTGCTTCCTTCTGCATACTAATTTCTCCTTAAGGGTGTGTACTAAGGGCAGCCTGAGGGATTAAAGACATGGCACACATGTTTCCAGATTGCACAGATCTAGATTTTTTGGATGTGATCCCTTGCCAGAGCAGCCATATTACTGGTTGAAAATTCCTCTATACCTGTATCCCAGTACTGGAGAGAGATTGACACAAGTGTAAGGCTGGCCTCAGCTACACAGTGAGTTCATGACCAGCCAGGTCTACAAGAAGCCCTGCTTCAAAACATAATATATTTGATATGATATAATATAATATAATATAATATTGTATAAATGCAATGAATGTCATAAAATGCAAATAATGAAAGCTTATTAAGTTTAATTTGAGAAATAGTGGCAACATTTTAGTTGAATAATATTGAAATTTACAAAACAAATATATATATGGAATTGATACAGAGGAAATAATAAAAGTAAATGCAATAATTACTATATGAGAAACTTTACATCACTGTTGACAAGTATGAGAACATGAGTAAAAGTATCCATAAGGATTGGAGTTTAGAAAATATAAAAATTATTTAGAACAGAAGATATTTAGTAGCTGGAGACCCAGCAATATACATCTTAAGAAAACTCAAAAGCTTAATCTTATCATAAATATGAAATAGATACATAAATAGTGACATTATATAATTTTACATTACATAAGCACTTATAAGCCAGAGGAGCTTCCAGTTTTCTTCGTGAAACATGACATATAGGTTGGCTTTAAATTCTGTGTTCATGAGGGCTGATTTTAAACTCCTACATCTTTCTTCATCTTCTAAGTTCTAAAATCACCTCCATCTGTCTGTACCACCCCAGCAGGCTCAAACCATAGACCTAATGTGGTGCCTGCCACCTTCCTATGATAGAAGATAAAATATCTTTTTCTTTTTCTTTTTTTTCAAGATTTATTTATTCATTATATTTAAGTACACTGTACCTGCCTTCAGACTCCAGAGGGCATCAGATCTCTTTCCAGATGGTTGTGAGTCACCATGTGGTTGTTGGGATTTGAACTCAGGACCTTAGGAAGAGCAGTCAGTGCTCTTAGCTGCTGAGAAATCCACCATAATTCTAATAAGTATAATAAGACCTATTCAGTCTAATAAGAGTTTTTTGGCTTTGGTTTCAGTAATGAGAGGCAGATGACAAGTTAGAGTAACACATTTCCATAACATCAACTCTAACTTTATTAACTGGTGTCTGCTTCAATGAAAAGTAATACGCATTAATAGTCTACCATATGCCTTGTCTTCATTTTATAGTCTCCCCTCTTAAAAATTCTATTCTTTCATTGATTTCTTTTCTCCATTGGTTGCTTCCTGTCTGAGTATTTATAAAAATACTCTCAAAGACAGCTTTGCCTACAAACATCTTGCATTGAAAAAAGTTGCTGAGACAAAACTAAATTTACATGAAGTTGGGCTAGGAGCATAGAGGGCATAAGATCAATGGAGCAGCTGGGAAGGAAGTCTTCCTGCCACCATTGTCACCAGGGAGCCTGGAGACTCCACAGCCTTCTGTGCACAGC
The DNA here is from genome assembly GCF_947179515.1 of Apodemus sylvaticus. Lineage (NCBI taxonomy): Eukaryota > Metazoa > Chordata > Mammalia > Rodentia > Muridae > Apodemus > Apodemus sylvaticus. The sequence goes on along the minus strand of NC_067473.1, from coordinate 14,266,397 downwards.
CCACCAGGAGAGAGTGGTTTCCCAGCAGAGCTTTTATTTCTGAGTGCAGAGGTGAAATCTCCACCTTCTCTCTGGAGAGGACCAGATAAGAGCACACAGGGCATAAGATCAGTGGAGCAGCTGGGATGGAAGTCTTTTTGCTGCCATTTGCACCAGGGAGCTGGGAAACTCCACAGCCTTCTGTGCATAGCCTGCCAGGAGAGAGTAATCTCCCAGCAGTGCTTTCACTTCTGAGCTCAGAGGAGTAAGGACACAGGCTTACAGGCCCACAGGAGGAACAAACTCCAGCCAGAGACATCAATACCAACTAGCACCAGAGATAACCAGATGGTGAAGAGCAAGCACAAGAACCCTACCAACAGAAACCAAGGCCACATGGCAACATCAGAGCCCACTTCTCCCACCATAGCAAGTCCTGGATACCCCAACACACTAGAAAAGCAAGGGTTGGATTTAAAATCATATCTCATGATGCTGATAAAGGGCTTCAAGAAAGACTTAAATAACTCCCTTAAAGAAACACAGAAGATCATGTGTCAACAGGCAGAATCCCTTAAAGAAGAAACACAAAAATTCCTAAAAAAAAAAAAAATTACAAGAAAACACAAACAATCAAGTGAAGGAACTGAACAAAACCCTCCAGGATCTAAAAGTGGAAGTAGAGACAATAAAGAAATCACAAACTGAGACATCTCTGGAGATAGAAAACCTTGGAAAGAATACAGGAGTCATAGATCAACAACAGAATACAAGAGATAGAAGACAGGATCTCAGGTGCTAAAGATACCATAGAAAACATTGACCCAACAATTAAAAAAATGCAAATTGCATAAAGCTGGTAACACAAAACATCCAGGAACTCCAGGACACAAGGACAAGACCAAACCTAAGGATTATAGGTATAGATGAGAGCAAGGATTTACATCTTAAAGGCCCAGTAAATATCTTCAACAAAATTGTAGAAGAAAACTTCCCTAACCTAGAGAAAGAGATGCCCATGAACATACAAGAAGCCTTCAAACTCCAAACAGACTGGACCAGAACAAAAAGTCCTCCCAGCACATAATAATCAAAACACCAAATTTACTAAACAAAGAAAGAATATTAAAAAGCAGTAAAGGAAAAAAAGGGCAAGTAACTTATAAAGGTAGACCTATCAGAGTCACACCAGATTTCTCACCAGAGACGATGAAAGCTAGAAGATCCTAGGCAGACCTCATACAGACCCTAAGAGAACACAAATGCCAGCCCAAGCTACAATACCCAGCAAAACTCTCAATCATCATAGATGGAGAAACCAAGATATTCCATGATAAAACCAAATTTACACAATATCTGTCCACAAATCCAGTCCTACAAAGGATAATTGATGGAAAATGCCAACACAAGGAGGGATACTACACCCTGGGAAAAGAAAGTAACCTTCTTCCAACAAAACCAAAAGAAGATATCCACACAAATATAAAAATAATATCAAAAATAACAGGAAGCAACAATCACTATTCCTTAATATCTCTTAAAAATAATGGACTCAACTCCCCAATAAAAAGACATAAACTAATGAAATATGTCTCATGTAAATCTTCAATTTTATCAGAAAATATTTGTATTTCCCCTTTTAATTAATTTAGCAATTTTTTATGTCTACGATTTTATCTGTATTATTTTTCATGATCTTCAATTTTAATGTCTTTCTATATATTTCCTCTATTTTATCCAAAATGTTTTCAATATAAATCTTTGATTTTATCACAAATGTTTCTAATTCCACCTTCAATTAATTTAGAGAGAGTTTTTATATCTACCATTTTATATATAAAATTTTTCATAAAATGGTCAATTTTAACATGTTTGTCTATTTCTTGAATTTTACCAGAAATATTTCCCATGTAAATCTTCAATTTTATCTGAAAATGTTTATAATTGCACCTTCAATCAACTTAGAATTATCTTTATGCCTATCATTTTATCTGTATAAGTTCCATGATAATCTTTAATGTTAACACGTTTTTCTATATATTTCTTCAATTTTATCAGAAATATTTTCCATGTAAATCTTCAAGTTTATCAGAAAATGTTTATAATCCCACTTTCAATCAACTTAGGAATACTTTTATGCCTACGATTACTATATGTTTATAAAATTTTCCATGATAAAAAAATTTACATGAAGTTTAGTTAAGTGTTAGAGATTTAGAGATTAAAACAAAGTGATTTCAAAGGAATATTTTCTGAGGCACTGGAGAGGTGACTCAGTGGTTAAGAGCAATACTTCTATTCTTGCAAGGACCCAAATTCAGTTTCCAGCACCCAATTCACTGGCCTCACAGCAGCCTCCAGCTCTAGCATCATCTTCCCTCTTCTGGGCTGTGTGGACAACTGCACTCTCATAGACAAATACACACTGATACATATACATACACAGACTTAGAAGTAATTAACAAATACATCTTTAAAGATGACATAAAGACTTCTCCAGTCAATATGCACATCACTAAGTGACTCTGCAGCTTTAGTAAACATTTTCACAATGATCTTATATAAGTATCTCAGAAATGTTTCTTTTATATTTTCTGAGGCATTCCTGGAACTTACTATTTAGACCAGGTTGGTCTTATACATATAATTCTGCCTGCCTCTGCCACCCCAGTACTGGGATTAAAGATGCGTGATACCACACCTGGCAGTTTTGGAAGATTTCCCTTGATTTTGCTGTTGTTGTGGTGGTGGTGGTATATACCTTACATCTGTGACCCAAAGTGCACATGTAGACAACAACTTCAAGGGGACATTTTCTATACTTTAACCACATAAAAGTTTTTCGGTGGAAGCTTCCTTGATTTATAAAGTCTAGAACATGGCTAAAGTAAACCACAAAATTACTTCTGAAATCCCTTCATTCTAATACATTTTGAAGTGTATTTTATAAATACATTTTGTAAACACATTTTGTAGTGAATATTTTCACAAATGTGCCAATGTTGTGACAATCTTGCTCACAAAACGTACAAGGTGTCTATGAGGCTCAGAACTCTGTACTTAATTTCTTAAATACACAAAACACACAGATCACCATTTTCTATGAAATGGTGATTATGCCTACTATATTTTCTTTTTGGTATGAGATAATTACATGTTAATTTTAGTGGTTTATATTTCCCTAAAATATAAGTTAGATATTTCAGCATCAATATTAATGTGGGCACATAGATATGACAAATATGCACTTTTCAAGTATGTGCATAACTTTTTTGAGGGTAGACATGGGAAGATCACTGCATATTTTAAGGAGAACAAAAACACCTTAGAAAGTGCTAAAAAAAAACCTGTTGGAAATAGAGATAATTTGACAATCACACTATTTGAAACATGTTATCTAGCTAAAGAGATAATAAGAACCCAATTTTGCCAAAAATCAAATTAAATTATTCATTCTCTTTATAAATATTAATTTAAATGAAAAATATAGCAATGTAAAATATAGTAGAGTACAAATTTCAATAAATATTTTATACATTAATTTATTTTTAAAATATCACAGGTTAAGAAACTAAGTTAAATATTAAGAGATTAACCATGTATCATTTTAATCCTCTATTTTATTTTTAAATTCTACTGTTGCATTTAAAGTATGAGGAAGTTTATTGTCTATCCATCCTTCTTCTATTATGATTGATTGCCTGTGTTCATCCTTTAGTTTTCATTTTTTCCTCCCTCTTCCCACTCCTCCCTCTTTCCTCCCACTCCTCCATCCCTCCTCCCACCACTCCCTCCCACTTCCCACTTCTCCCCTCTCTCACTCCCCCTCCCTCCTCCCACTCCTCTCTATCTCCTCCTTCCACTTCCTCCCACCTCTCATTCCTCCCCCTCCCACTCCTCCCTCTCTCCTCCCATCCCTCCCTCCCTTCTCCCACTCCTCCCTTCCTCCTCCCACTCCTCCCTCCCTTATCCCACTCCTCCCTTCCTCCTCCCATCCCTCCCTCTGTTTTCCCACTCCTCCTTCCCTCCTCCCACTCCTCCCTCCCTCCTTCCTTCTTTTACTTGTCCTTTTCCTTTCTTCTTCTCCTTTATTTTCCTAGGTGGTCTGTTAGCATATTAAATATTCAGTTTTAATTATTTCACAATGACTGTTTTATACAACAGTGTATAAACTCTTTCACAGGATTGACCCTTTCCCTGTCCATTCTTCAATCATATTTTTTTTTCTGTGAAGTACAGTTCAATGAGCTCTATCAACACATAAGCTCATCAGTATTTCCAGGATTGTGAGATACCGTCTTAGTGTTCTGCCGCTGTGAAGAGACACCATGGTCAAGGCAACCCTTAGAAATGAAAGCAGTTAATTCAGATGGCTTACAAATTCAAAGGTTTAGTCCATGATGCTCATGGCAACAAACATGATACCGTGCAGACAGCCATGGTGCTGGAGAAGGGACTGTGAGATTTACAACCAGATATACAGGCAGCATAAAGACACTAGGCCTGGCTTGAGTACTTGACACTTTGAGGCCATGCCCTGTGACACATTTCTCCAGTAAGCCCACATCTATCTCAATAAGGCCACATCTCTATAGTGCCTCTCCCTGGCTACCAAGCATCAAAATCTGTGAGCCTAGTGGGACCATTCTTATGCAAAGGAGCACAGATACATTAGGTATAATTACCTTAATATTTTTCTCTACCCATAGTATTCATTACTTTTATTTACTTTTGTTTCCAGATTGTTCTTATCCATGAATACTTTCTTATCTGTACAACTTTTATTTTTCATTTTTGCTTCATCTATCGCTTGGACATTTTACTCTTGAAACACATAGTTTATATCTCTCTGCCTCTCTTCCTCCCTCTTCTTTACTTTCTGATGGGGTCTCATGTATGCAAGGTTGGCTTATGCTCACTGTGCAGCAGAGGCTGGCTTTGAACTCTTGAGCCTCCTGCCTCCAAAATGCAGGTTTGGTTTCACTTCCTCCTTTGAGACTGAAAAAGTGATCAATCCAGCATGTGCCACAGTTCCTGCTTGATTCTCTTAGTTTATAAGTTCCAGGTTTGTGCTGCATTGTAGAATAAATATATTTCTATTTTCAGTAGCATTATTATTATCTATTTGGTAAATTGACACATAAAAATTTGTATATATTTATTTGTAAGCTACCATACAATGAATCACGTATACTTTAGTAAGCATTCAAATTAGGTTAATAGGATCTATTGCTTCAAATATTTAGCATTTCATATCCATGTATAGAAAATATTTAATTTTTCTCTCCAAGCTTTATAATATTACTCTTCTAATAGAATCAAAGATGCATAGGTTTCAAGACATGAACATTGGTTGAAAATTTTTTTCCTGCCTTATTCCATTTTTACCCCATATTCAAAAATAGTATCACATATCCTCTATGTTTGTGGTGCCCTGGGACTCAAAGTTTCACCCACATCTGGAGCAGATGCCCACCCTGTGAGGACAGCAGACCCACCAATTTCTTTTTATCTTCACAGAAGCATCTGCTTCAGAAGAAAAGCCACTCAAAAAAAACTGCTTGAGGATGACCTCAGTAAATACGTCCTTTTCTCTCTTCAGTTAGAAATATTAAAGAGCAAGGTGGAAAATCTTTGAATAGAGCAAATCTTATCAAATGCTTCACAAGCATCCCACCGTGAAGGATGTGAGGTTAAACTTCCAGGAAGAAAGCAGACAGTGTGATGACTCAGGAACTTTATTTAGCAAGTGTTTCAAAGTGAGAAGGCTGGGAGGTAACAGATCAGATCATTGGCTCCTAGGAAAGGAGTCTGTGACCTATAAAAATGTATTTACCAGGGAGAAAAAGCTTCGGTATCTTTAGTGCAATCACTTCTGTCCACTTTTTTTTATTAAATATATTCTTCATTTACATTTCAAATGTTGTCCCCTTTCTTGGTTCCCCCCCAAAAGTCTTCCATTTTGCCTTCCCCCTGTTCCCCTATCAACCCTCTCTAATGGCTCCAAATAGTGAGGGTCCCTTGCTTGAATATTTAGAGTGAGAATTCTCTTTCTAAAGAGAGGGGGCATTGGGAAAACAGAGGATCATGGGAGATGCATGTGATCCAGAGGCATTATATACACATATGAAAATGTCACAATGAAGCCCAATATTTTTTAGTTATTATATACTGGGAATAATTTTTAATGCTTCACAACCCAGTCTCAGGAATGGTTTGTTAAATAAAGGACACCTGTCTGTCTATAGCTTTGGGGACATGGATCCACTCACTTGGTAATCAGTTTTCCCACCTATTCAGGTTTGCTTTCACTTCCTCTTTTGCAACTCAGACAACAAAGTGGTCAATCCAGCAAACACAGAAATGTCTTCTCACTCTGAAGACATAATCTAACTCTTGTGAATTTCTTGGATGTGATATTGGAGTTTCAGCCGCCAGTCACCAAGACTGTATATTCCAAATGCTGAGACTCAGACAATCCCAAGGTGATGAGCTAAGGCTGCCAGCCTTAGCTCAAAGGTTTAACAAGGCTTTCCAGGGCTGGGTGTGGGCCGCCCTCATTGCTTATTCTCTCAGGGCTGGGCCCCAGAATCCTCTTGTGTTGGCCAACTTTCTCTTTTCCCTGCAAACTTCTGCATGTCTGACGTGGTCACGGAAACTGCTGAGCTGGACCTTGCTGAGATTTCTCTTTCTATCTTTAAACAACTGGTCTTAGTATATAATATCACAATTATTAACAATTGACCAAAAGAATGACAAGATAGTCTCCTCACCCCCAACTCTGTGTTTGGAAGAAAGAATGAACTTCATACGCTTCTATGAAAATAATATATCATAGTGGATTTTTAAATTAAAATTTTAAAACTCTAATGTTGATAAATATAATCTGTGTAGCCAAGGCTCTTTTGACTTTTTTTTTAAAGTGCAAATAAATATCCTGAAAACAAATGTTTGAGAATGCATTGTGTTAAGAGACTTTCAATAAATTTCTGTGTTCTGAATTTGGAAATAAAGCTGTTAATGTGGCCCCAGTGAACAATGCCTTGCGGTCCTCCAGACCTGGATTTCCCACATGGTAATCCTATGTACTAACATGCTGTTTTATTTTCTTAACAGAAGAATTCCCTTTCCCTTGCATCTCCCAATCCCCATCCTACTTGCAGCCTTAGCTCTTTTCCAAGAGGAGTTCCAGTGTCACATTCTTTTTGAAACAATGTCACTACATACTTCAGAATTATTCTTCCTAGTCACTTATTTATCCATAGAAATATCTAATTAAAGTATCTTTTCCCAATAGGTGAAAAATCCTGTGAGTCTGGATTAGTGGTTATTTAAAATACATAAATTTATATTTTCTTTTTAAATATAGCTGTCAACAACCTATTCCCAAGTATTTGCTTTCGGGCTGTATTTGTACTGTTATAGAATCAGGAAGGTCCAGTTTATGAGGATTATATCTATCAGCATTAGAAATGTAAGAATCTGATTTGAAAATATATATTTATTCATACTCATTTCTGCATTTTATACACACTGTATTCGTCCTGTTGGCAGGACACTCAGTCCAAAGTAAAAAGAAGAACAAGCTGTGTTTTGGTGAATGAGTCTATGAATTAATAGAGGAATTGGTGGAGTCACAACAGATTTGATGTGGCATGGAAAGTCCCTTCAATAATAAAAGCTAAAATTCTAGAAGAAACTATGGTGAATCTATTCTATATTACTTATACATTTTGCCTTATACAATTTTTTACACATAACTACCATCTATATTTTATAAAAGAAACAAGAAATAGAAACTCTACACCGTAAGATTTGGGTATGTTACCATGTATTCTTGAGCAAACCTGGTGAAACAACACCAGAGCCAAGATACAACAGAAATGTTGGCAAACAGCATGCTACATTTAAAAGACATTTTTACCTATATATTGTCTTAAATTTTTATAATTTGCATGTTTGTTTCTCTTCCTAAAAGGTCATCAATTACCTCTTCAAACAAGACTCTACAGCTCAATACCACATCTACTTACAATTTCCTTTGTCCGCCATCATGTTTAGCATGCTTTCTTAAACGTATCTGAATGATGTGATCCCCGTGAATCTATTTACTCCTTAAGGGTTTGAACTGTGCATGATACTAAATGAAATACTTAATAAAATCCAGTAAGTGAACATTTCAAAGTGACTAAGGTAAAAATTTAATAAGTAGCATTAATTATTCGACTTGTTTTTGTTGAATTCTTCTAGCTAAAACTCAAGTAATGGGAGAAATCAAGCTGGCACTGAAAAAGGAAATGAAAACAGATGGTGAACAACTAATAGTTGAAATTCTCCAGTGCAGAAATATTACCTACAAATTTAAGTCTCCAGATCATTTACCAGGTATCTACTTTTATGATAATGATCAATGAAGGCTATCTACTAGTTTCCTAGAACCATCCCTTAAATTTTACAAGAAATCTTAGGTAAAATTTCACCCATGCATGGAAAACATTAGAATAATGTGCAAAAAATAATTCAATTTAATTTCTACTTTAAGGATAAAATTGTTTTCCTAAACTTCAGTTAGATTTTCAGCATAAAAATCTGTGTGCTTGCCCAAGATACAATTCACAGACCACATGAAACCTAAGAAGAAGGAAGACCAAAGTGTGGATAATTCGGTCCTTCTTAGATGGGGAACAAAATACCAATGGGAGGAGATAAAAGACAAAGTGTAGAGCAGAGACTGAAGGAAAGACCATCCAGAGACTGCCCCTCCAGGAGGTCCATCCCATATACAGTCACCAAATGCAGACACTATTGTGGATGCCAAGAAGTGCTTGCTGACAAGAGCCTGATATAGTTGTCTCCTGGGAGGCTCTGCCAGAGCCTGACAAATACAGAGACAGATGCTCCCAGCCAACCATTGAACTGAGCGTAGGGTCCCCAATGGAGGAGTTAGAGAAAGGATAAAAGGAACTGAAGGGGGTTTGCAACCCCATAGAAGGAAGAACAATATCAACTAACCAGATCCCCCAGAGTTGCCAGGGACTAAACCACCAGACTACACATGGATCAACCCATGGCTCTAACAGCTTATGTAACTGAGGATGGCCTTGTCAGACATCAATGGGAGGAAGGTCCTTGGCCTGTGAAACTCAATGCCCCAGTGTTGGCGAATGCCAGGACAGAGAAGCTAGAGTGGTAGGCAGAACACCCTCATAGAAGCAGAGGGAGGGGGAGGGGAGGAGACTTTTTGGAGAGGAAACAAGGAAAGGAGATAACATTTGAAATGTAAATAAATAATTTTTTTTTTTACAAAAAAAACTAACTGTATCTGAGAACACTAAAGCTAACACTCTTTTGGTAATTATCACAGAGAGCAATACTCAGGCATATGCATTTAACTGTCTTTTGTGTAGCATCTTTTTAAAAGTTATTTTCTTTCACCTATAATGAATTGTCCTATGTTCTGTGAAATGTTTCTGAGCAAAGAAAGGAAGGGAATGACGTACTATGTTTTCCTCCAAAAATAAAGCAATTCTAAAGCATAAAAAACACTAGAGTGCTACACCTAATAAGCAACAATTAATTTAAGTAAAACTAACTTAAACTTATAAGAAAATGGTATACTTATGATCACTTTATGATTTCTGCAACAAATAGTATGTAGTTTATTATGCTTGTATACCACATGGTGAGAACACCAGCAGGCAAGAGCAAATACTGTGATCGATGGGCACTTAATGAGCTTATGTCTTATTTTCAGATTTATATGTGAAAATATATGTGATAAACATCTCTACCCAAAAAAAGGTTATTAAAAAGAAAACAAGGGTATGCCGACATGATCGAGAGCCTTCCTTTAATGAAACTTTTAGATTCAGCCTAAGTCCTGCAGGCCATTCACTTCAGGTAACTGTGTCATATATTACTGATTTACTGTTCCATTCATACTATTATACTTATTGTTCATTCAGATGTTCTATGTTTAGATACTGATCATATACTATATGGTAGCTACTCATTAGAAGCATCACCAAAGGAGCCCTGCGAACCCCCTTAACACCTATGCAGTCACCCTATGCAGTTACCTACCACTTGACTACTCTGTTTTGCTACTTTGGGTGGATTCCTCCTGTTCTCATGGTCACTCTCCCTAAGGTTTCCATTAAAGCTGTGTGGTGAAACGTCATTTTTTTGTATCATTCAAGGTGCTCTGAAGTGGGCTTTATTTATATTGATTTGACCTCAGCTCCTTGTCACTTTTCTATATTCCAGACACATCTGAGTCTTTTTAAATTACATTACGTCTTGAGTTCTTTGCTCATTTTTTCCTGCCCTTTAAAGCCTCTTTCTCATGTATCCCCATAGGCCATTTTCAATACTCATTTTTACTGAGAACCCTACATATTATTCATAACACCTTAATCACTATCTTACCTATTACTTTCCAAAGCAGATCTTCTCCTATTCAATAATTTATATACTTACATGGTACCCTTTCTCTATATTAAGGCTTATTTTTCTTTAGCTTTTCCCCTGTAGTCTAGCAGAATGGTTATCATACAACATGCCTTCAGTAGACATGCAAGAAAAGGAAATGTGGATAGAGGAGAATATATGGAAATATACGAATCCGTTCCATGATACCAGTACTTAATACCTTGCAGTGGAGGTGAACATATATTACGAACTCAAGTTCAGTGGTTGGAGAGATAACTCAGTGGTTAAAACTACATACTGCTCTTTCAGAGAACCAAAGTTCACCACCTGAGACCCGCATTGATTGACTTTCAACCTCTTGTATCTTCAGCTTCAAGGTCTCTGAAATTGTCTTCAGGATTCTAGCAGACACACATACATATAAATTAAAATAAGATAAATATTCATATGTTTTCTATGCATATATTTGAAAAGACACAGTTAATCTTCATTGACAAAATTAATATAAATCACTAAAGACAAGAACTCTAAATCCTATATCAACAAATGTATTATTCAGAGATTAAATTAAGATTGGAGAGTTATAAGAATGGAACATCATCAGTTTTCCTGAAATTAATATGAAAATAGGGACCTGAATGATTTAAAAATATATGTAAAGTTCCCAAACCCAAAGTTTTCATCATTTTAAGTATATCTAATTAGAATGAGCATATTTGTATTACATTAACATACAAATTATTATATTATATTATATTAATTATATCATATCATATCATATCATATCATATTATATTATATTATATTTGCCTATCCTTCAGAGTGTGTGATTTGGAGATATAGTAAAATTTAAGGAAGATTAATAGAAAGGTTGATCTGAACTAATTTGTATTAATAGCTATTTCAAGAATATCTCTGCTCTTTTTCAAATACATGTAATACATCCTCACATCTCCCTCTCTTCCTGGTTGTCTTTTTATAATAAAAACTTCTTCAAAATTGGAAGATGCTCCTTTGTGTGGAGCTCTATCTACATATAATTCTGACTATGTTTTCTAGATTTTACTTTTCTCCAATGGAGGGAAGTTTATGAAGAAGACTTTGATTGGAGAAGCATGTATCTGGCTTGACAAAGTGGATCTGAGGAAAAGAATAGTCAATTGGCACAAACTGTTGGTGAGTCCTACTCAAACACACTGAAGATGTGTCTGCTCAGGGTGAAGAAGTAGAGCTCCGTAGCCTCGGTTCGAGACTGCACTTGAACACTACTGTGCTGATCTATGTTTTCAAGAGCAAACATGAGATCCAAACAGACGGCATTGCTGTGGAATACAAAGAGACTTTAAAAGTCCACGTGTTGAAAGCAAACAGATGAAAACAGGCCAGAGACACTGGGTTGCTCATAGCTGTGGAGAGAAACTGTGAAAGAAGATTTGATTTTTTTTTTAAGATAAATGTCTTTGATCAGACTGAGCTAGAACTAAAAAAAAAAAAAAAAAGAGAGGCACAAAGGTTATCATGGTGTTGAAAGGTAGTGTGAAAGCAATTGCTTATACACACACAACCTTGTTTGAAAAAAACTAATGTAATTAATCACTGTTTTCAAAACTTCTTGTCCTATATTCTCATAAAACTTCCTGGTCTGGAATTCTGACATAAGATTAAATTCCGAGTTGTCTACAAGACCAGAAAGTGACTATGTTTATGGGGGAAATTAAACCAGATTTGTGAACAATGGATTTTAGATTACAAGGTGCATGTTTTCCCTATGTCTATGTTAGAAAGCTATACAACAGTAGGTCTGAATTCTACGTGGCAAAAGCACATCAGTTTTGGTGTAATTTAAAATAGTAAAGAGTGAAGATAATAATAGGTTAAAATGAAATTGTATTTATCTAGAAATAAAACAAAAATTAGAGACTGGTTATTAAAGAAGAATGCTAACCCACAAAATATGTACGTTGGTTGAAAATATTACAGCCTCCATGATTTTCATCAAGTCAAGGTGTTCTCAACTGTACACATGAAAGTATCTAGATTAATTCGTGTGCCCTAAGAAGAGGATTGCTTGTTCTCTGAGGAACTGCTATTACATGTATCGTTGCATATTTCCTTTCCCTTGCTTAATGTACTGTCAGGGACATAAAATTATTGTTCTGGCAAACAAACTATATTTGTCATATCACATTGATTAAACTCTTGTCATTTCCTGATTTTCCATGTTTTTTTTTTCCTAAACTCAATGACTATGTAATGAAAACTCTGATATCAATGTTATGCTCCTTTTCCTATTCTGCTTCCTTGCTAGTGATATCAGAATTAGAAATCGCCCATGATGGGAAAGAATGTAAAATGTCAGTGTTTAAGATTAAAACATATTTGACTTATTTTAACGATATAGACTCAAACATCAATGTATGAAACATTAAGATGAAGCCTTCTCTTCCCCATCAACCACCAATGCCAATAAAGAAAGTTAACACAGAAATTGTGGGAAACACACTCAACTGGGATGAAGATCCTGGCTTCTAGTCCTACTTACTTTGCACATAACACCTTGCAAATGTCATTGAAATTCACTTTCCCCTGAAATAATGGTATACAAAGAGACATATGAGATAGGAAAGCACATTTGCAAATATAGCTTTATATATAAACTGAGAGTTAATTATTCTGTAGCTTTTTAATTCTCAAATTTTATATGTGAGAAGCAACTTCAAATGATTGGTGAGCATCAGCATGGGAATAAAAACCAGTTCCACAACTGGTTTTCATGTGCATTTAAATATAAACTTCCATTTAACATGAAAAAGATTGAATATTAAGTAAAAATTAATCATCACACCAAATTTACTGAAGAACATGGTTATAATCTCATTCCCAAACCCTACGCAAAGTAAACTAAATTGCTTTGTGGAGGTTTTAAGCTAAAAATTATTGCTTTATTTAAAATGAAATTCTAGTAGGACGACAGGAAGTCATCTTAAAATTCTTGGTTGGAAATTGAATTTTCTCATATTCTAGAGAGTAACATTAAAGTTGAAAGTAATGTAAAACACTAGGAGTAAAGGATATGACAAATTGCATATCTTACACTGATTAAAACAATATATAAGTCTTCGTTGGTTGTCCTAAAATACCATCGCTCTCTTCCCTCCATATTTTGGTCCCACCTCCCAGGCAATGCAAATCCATTTACCACTGATAGTCTTTTTAAATTGAACAATGGGAGATGCAAATTTCCAAAGTTAGGATATTGCTACCATTTTCGTTTTAGAGACTACTAGTTCTGCTGTTTGTTGTCATGGATATTTCCAGCAGACAATTGAGGAAGCCTATAATCCATCACAAGGGGATGGGAAGAAGTGTAAGAGGATCTTCTGACATCAAAAGGCTCTGTTTCATCCCTGATCCTGCTCTACAGCATACTCTAAGGGTTCACTGAAAGGTTGCATAGCACGGTAGCTTACTCCATTCTAGTTACACCTTACACAGAGGAAACCCCAGAGCAAGATCATCCTGAGTAGCTAGGTATTAAACCTGAATGAATGGAAGGCTTCCTAATACAGCTGCCCCTCCATTCTAAAAAAACTAGCAATGGGGTTAGATCAATCAGACCAATCAAGGGAGTCAGTGATGGAGCTTCTGATCATGCACCAGCATTTCCCTTGAGAAAGAAAAAGATCCTGCCAGTGTGCCAAGTTTGCAGCTGACGAAACTCCTAGGTTGTAACAGAAATTGCTCTATGCAACACCAATTCTTATATGAATGAACTTCTGAGGGACACTGATGGCCCTTCTCACAACAAAACTATTTCTTTTTTAATTGCAAATAGGGCTCTTAGTGTTTTTTACTTTTTTGTAAATAACACAATATATGATTTTCCATTTTTATTTTATGTTATTAGAATTAGCTTTTTTATCTTACTGGCAACAGTTTATAATCTCTAATTACTAGATTAGTAATCTTTTTGCAACACTTAAACCTTGAGAAGCATTTCATTTCCCTATTAGTCCATTGAGTCATCAGAGATGAAAGTTACTTGCTGATTTAAATTTAGTACTAAGAAGTCTTTCAACAGAGAAGAAAAAGCACAGAGTGAATTTTTATAAAAGATGAGAAATTATAGAATCATTATTATAGATACAGATAACACTAGTAGCGAGAAGTTGGTGTTTTCTCTGATTTTACTTAATATTAAGAAAAGTTTTGGTGACTCTAAACTCATTCAATTACCATTTGTGTTTTAAAAGAACAGTACTCAACATTAAGGGATAATAATTGCCCTTGATCCTTAATATGGTCCATATTTTAATAGATCATGATAGTTAAATATGCATTCTCTACATATCTATGAGGTTGACTGGAGGAATCATATACACTAGACTAGTTGTATTCTGGGAATATTATAGCTGGTAACCAGCTGATATTGATTCTCACTATAGAATGGTTGTTATGATGTTGGTGGTAGTGATAGTAACAATTGTGCTGGCAGTAATATGGAATAAAATAAATTATTTGTTACTATATTGTGCCCAGTTTCTTAGAAATGATTTAATCAATGCTTCATTTCATTAAAGTATCATAAAGATGTTTATAGTATTTTTTTACTTTATTATTTAAATCATAACTAACACTATTTTTAAAAAATTATTTTAATTGCTATAATGTCAAATAGTCCAAAATTAGCCAACTACAGCTACATGTGTTCATAACTATACGTATGACAGAAGTGACTTTCCCTCTTTTTGAGTTTGAAATGAAAGTGAACGCTCAATAAATAATCAAATGCTTTTCCCTTAATAATTATTTGCCTTTAGTGTAACAAGAGTGAATGAATGAGTGAAACTTATATTCTCATTGACTTTGGCATATTGATGTTTTCTGTATGTCTCCTGTGGTTATTATTGAAGATTCACATTAGACAAAAATCATTTAATCAAGTTCTTTATCTGATAGGTAGACTGAGAGCACTTTCTGAATCTGCTACCCTGTATATAACTAGACATTTGGTAACATAGCAAACTGTAGAGTTAGCATCATCCTTTGGAAATCAGCATGTGACTGTGACTATCATTCAACTGTGTCCGTATATTTGTTCCGTGATGTGCTCAGGTGCTCCCACTACTGATAAATGTGTGTGCTAATATCTTAACAACACATCTGTTTAAAAATGGTGTTTCTTGTCTAAGAAAAGTTTAAAAACCTAATAAAATTTATTTCCAACAAAACACGAAGTTCTTGAAGATGTGTCTCGTTTCTGACAATACGTTGCATGCTTTCTTGGTGATTTGCTAATCTTTTTTATTATTTTCTTGTTTACCAAACAGTCTGAAAAATTTAATGAACAAACGCTAATTCTTGGGTTAGTGATCGTATAAACTGACCCGAAAATAAATGAGAATTGTGTAGAGACAAAATGCTTGTAAATCTGTCTTGAGTTTTCGTCTATGTAAAAACATGTCTTGGTTTTGTGACCGTACACAGTTGTATCTTGATAACTTATGTAAACTGTGCTGTATACAGGCTGTTGTATCGGCCTTACTAATAAAAACTGAAAATATCAACTTTGGCATCTTGTGTTTATCAAAAATATTTTCAGCCCAGGCAGGAGTATATTTACAAAGCTTAAAATTACTACCTTATCACAAAAAAGTAAAGAAAATCCAAGACATTGAGGATATGTCTGTATGAAGAAGGTTAAAACAAAAGGATTGATTCTGTTGTCTACTGTTTTCTTGGTGAAATAGGTATGAAGTCACATGTTCAGGAAGCAGTGGAAGCTATTAGCGATTAACAGCTGGAAGAGAGGAAGAGAGACTTAAAATAGTTCTCAAGCAGCGTGAGAACCATTCATCAGCCTGAACACAGAGTTTACATGTATAAGGCCAGGATAAATTCTAATTGGCACAGACCTCATCATATCCATTAAACAACAAGTGCGCATGAATAGAGATTGTAGAATAAGACGATTTTAAAGTGGTTAGTGATAAATATTTTTAAAAAAGAAGGAAATAAACGTAAAGGATAATGAAGGAGGGGAGGGGGATCTCTGCATAAGTTTGCAAACCATAAGGTGTCCGGAGTGCAAGCCCAGCTGAGATACTGACTCATTGAACTAAGAGAATAAGAATTACAGCTGACTTCTATGAACATAGTGGAGCATGTATCCTTATTACATGCTGGGGAATCTTCTGGGTATATGCCCAGGAGTGGTATAGCAGGATCTTCCGGAAGTGATGTGCCCAGTTTTCTGAGGAACCACCAGACTGATTTCCAGAGTGGTTGTACCAATTTGCAACCCCACCAGCAGTGGAGGAGTGTATCCCTCAACAGAAGAATGAATGCAAAAAAATGTGGTATATATACACAATGGAGTACTATTCAGCCATTAGAAATAATGAATTCATGAAATTCTTAGGCAAATGGATGGAGCTGGAGAACATCACACTAAGTGAGGTAACCCAGTCTCAAAAGATCAATTATGGTATGCACTCACTAATAAGTGGATATTAGCCTAGAAAACTGGAATACCCAAAACATAATCTACACATCAAATGAGGTACAAGAAGAACGGAGGAGTGGCCCCTTGTTCTGGAAAGACTCAGTGTAACAGTATAGGGCAAAACCAGAACAGAGACATGGGAAGGGGTGGGTTGGAGAACAGGGGGAGGGAAGGGGGCTTATGGGACTTTTGGGGAGTGGGGGGCCAGAAAAGGGGAAATCATTTAAAATATAAATAAAAACATATCGAATAAAAAAAAACAGAAAAAAAAAGAATTACAGCTGAATGACTCTGTACATGTTTGTTGCTAACTGTAACTTACTAATATTTTTTTTTTTATATTTAAGCTATAGTGAAAAAAGATCTGGCCACTTTGTGCTGTTAAAAAAGGGCATGGAATAAAGGGATCCAAAGATTAAAAAAAAAAAGAATTACAGCTGAAGGAATACTGTAGCAAGATACAGGGAGAGTCGTGGGTTTCTACGCTTAAGTCTCAGGGAAGCTTTACAGAGGTAGATATCTGGAAAGAGTGGTCCGTGAAGGATTAGAATCCAATAAAACTGCCAAAAATGTTGGTCCGGTGGAACAGTTGCATTGCAGTAAAATAACCAATGCATTTCAGCAGGGGACACATTTAGTTTTCAGGGGACACATTTAGTTTTCTTTCATTTATCAATACAAATTGCTGCAAAATGAAATATGTGCAGATATTCTTAAAAAATCTCAACACTTTGTATTTTTGAAAACCAAAAGTTCTTGTTTCTTTTCAGTGCACTCACAATTGCACTGTTTTGTTTCAAAACAAAAGCAAAAAAACAAGAAACCAAAGGTAGCAATATTTTCCCAGGATCTTAGGAAGATGAGAGTGGTCAGATCAATTTCAGTTTTCAGTGGGTGGCATGTATGTTTTGGTAATCATTATTATACCGTTTAGACTGGTGTGAGTAAAACATAGAATAAGGAGCTGACAAGTACTGCTTGAAATAAGGAATGCTTGGGCCTCAGACAGCTTAACCCTAAAAGAAAGGCAAGTACCATCTATAAACCTAGGATGCCCTAACTTTCCCTGAGATAAAATAACTTAAAACATATGTTAATTTTTTTAAAAAAAGTAACCAAGTATATAACAGTGCAAATTAAAGATCCATGCATAGGAAGGGAGAGAAGAAGGAAGAGGAAAGAAGGCTAAAAAGAAAGAAAAGGAAGGCTTAACGTGCTTAAATTAAGGAGCTAAAGAAAACACTTCCTTCTTTCCTCCCACAGAAAGAACGTATTTCTGGTATCTTCAATATTATATATATATTGCAATTTGGAGTAAGAAAACTGAAATTGGGTTTCTGTCCTCACACAGAGAGCAAGGCATTCCTAAAGTTTGGGCTTCTCATCACAGAGACTGGGCAATTGGCACCATCTTCCCAGGTAGTTACAGTTCAAAGACATCCCGAAGGCATCCCTGGGTTGTTAAATTGACCGCAGGCTTTGAACAGGAAAGAGCCGGGGATCTGTGAGTACTGTGTCTAGCAGCTGGTCCAGCTGAAGAAAATGATAAGGCATTAAATATTCCTGTCACTGAGTAAAATATAAAATCATTATTACATCTTACATAGTAAAAGTATTCCATCAAATATTTCAGTATAATTAGAGGACAGATGGAGGAGAAAAGTTATTCTTTGATAACTTTAACACATTGTAATTGTAATATCATTGTAAAACCAATGAAAGTACGTGAAGGAATCCAAACTTACAGAAAATGAGTATGAATCCTGGTTAAGCTATGCTCCAGAAGCAGTGTGAAGCTTAGACCCTGAAATAGAAATAGCCCTGATAGTGAACTGTCCGCACTGAACTCACAGACAGTATTAAAATCTCAAGGGAGGGCTTAGAATCAGAACGAGAAGAAAACTGTTGAGATATTTCAGCTCCTTTGAGGAAATTAAATGACAATCATAAGAGAAAAGGAAGAGAAAAAAGAAGGAGAGAGGGGGAGGGAAGGAGAGAGGGAGAGGGGGAGGGAAGATGGTAGGAATGTATGGAAAGAAAGAGAGAGAGAGAGGAAAGGGAAGAGAGAGGGGTGGGTAAAGGAAAGGGAGGAAGGGAGAGAGAGGAAGGGAGGAGGGAAGGCAGCAGGGAAGGGAGAGAGAAAGGAAGGAAAGCAAGCAGGCAGGACGGAACATAGTAACTAGCACATTCCTAAAGACTCCATTGTCCGCTGTGTGAGCACCTGTGTGAGCAAACGGTTGGGGCGAATTTGGAGTATTTAGGGATGCTTTTCTCTCTCACTTTTCACTGTTACTACTGTTTATCTGAAAACAAACAACAAACAACAAACCAAACCAAATTCAAGGGTTGTTGGGAGAGCACCGACCGCCACAAGGGCAAATGAAAGATGTTCTATCGACAACCAAAGGATAGACCAAGAGCCTGGAGAGATGGCTCGGCAAATAAATGTGCTTATTGGCAAGGTTGATGCCTGAGTCCAGTCCCCAGAACCAATGTAAGTACGGAGAAAACAGATTCCCAAAGGTCGTTCTCTAACCTACAGAAACACAGGCCGTGGCATGTGTGAGCCTTCACACATACATGTACACAGCACACATAGTAGTAGTAGTAGTAGTAGTAGTAGTAGTAGTAGTAGTAGTAGTAGTAAATTTTGAAAAGCAACAGTTAATGAAATATAATGCAGCAAGGGGGTACCTTTGGCTGCTTCAAGCCAAGGTGTACCCCTGAGAAATTATGCCCTGCAACAGCTCTGGTGTAAAAGAACTTTACTGGGGGAGGGGAGAGGCCAGAGGCATTCTCCGAACATGTAGAGAAACAGATGAGGGCAGAGACAAAGGGGTCAGCGAGGAAAAGAGAGAGGGCAAGCGTGGAGAACAGTTGGGGAATGCTGAGGACACAGCGAAACGTGCAGGCAGAGAGAGAGACAGAGACAGAGACAGAGAGAGACAGAGAGACAGAGAGAGACAGAGAGACAGAGAGACAGAGAGACAACTGGTTTAGCTGGGGCCCCATTTATCTCCTGCACACACCTGGAATCGGTGGTGTGGTGGTGGAATGTCACAATGGCTAAACCAACTGCTAGGTCCCCCGAGGGCAGGACTGCAGAACTGCCTGCAAGCTATCCCAAACCAAGGGGTACATTTACTAAGCCATTCCTCCTGTGTTTGATGATGCAGTCTGTTTTTTAGGCGACAAAATATGAGGTGGAGAGATAGATGTAAAAAAACTTGTAAAATTTGAGAATGCTATATTTCAATATGAGCAGGTTTCATTGCAAAGACAAAGGCAGACCAATAAGCAGAAGCAAAATCTAGCAAGATGGTGCAACCACTTTGGAAATCAGTCTGGCGGTTCCTCAGAAAACTGGGCATGACACTTCCTGAGGACCCTGTTATACCATTCCTGGGCATATACCCAGAGGATTCTTCAGCATGCAATAAGGACACATGCTCCACTATGTTCATAGCAGCCCTATTTGTAGTAGCCAGAAGCTGGAAAGAACCTAGATGTCCTTCAACGGAGGAATGGATACAAAAAACGTGGTATATTTACACAATGGAGTACTATTCAGCCATTAGAAACAATGAATTCATCAAATTCTTAGACAAATGGATGGAGCTGGAGAACATCATACTAAGTGAGGTAACACAGTCTCAAAAGATCAATCATGGTATGCACTCACTGATAAGTGGATATTAATTAGCCTAGAAACTTTGAATACCCAGGACATAATCCATAAATTAAATGATGTCCAAAAAGAATGGAGGAGTGGCCCCTGGTTCTGGAAAGACTCAGTGCAAGAGTATAGTGGAATTCCAGAACAGGGAAGTGGGAAGGGGTGGATGGAAGAATAAGGGGACGGAAGAGGGCTTACGGGACTTGCGGGGAGTGGGGACCCAGAAAAGGGGAAATCATTTGCAATGTAAATAAAAAATATATCAATAAAACAAGACAATAAAAAAAGAAGCAAAATCTAATCTTTGCTCGTGATTAAATAATACCAGAAATATGGCAGGTCCACTACATTCATGTCTCTCATGGCAGTATTGGAATGTCGGTGACAGGGGTGGCTAATGTCATCTGACCACATTATTCTGTCTCCATCACTGTTCAATGACTGTTTCCAGTTAGTGTTAGTTTCCTCTAGGCTCCGCCCAACAGTTACCTACCAACAACCAACGACCAGGTAGGGCCTGCCTCTAATTTAAGAAATTCTCTCTCTCTCTCTTTCTCTCTCTCTCTCTCTCTCTCTCTCTCTCTCTCTCTCTCTCTCTCTCTCTCTCTCTCTCTCTCTCTCCCCCTCTCTCCCTCTTTCCCTCTCTCTCCATCTCCTACTCTTTCTTCCCCAGGTGTCTCCTGCCAGCCTCTTCCCCTTTCTCTCTTCTGCTGAGATCTGACTCCTCAGAGGAAACACCTTGGCATGGACCTGCCCAGGTGCTCCCTTCTGTTGGACCGCTGCTGCCGCTGTATTATAAAACACAACAGGCCTCTGCATGTGGTTAACACTTTCCTACCCAAAGCCCACCCCTTGTCCTTGCAACAAGTCCTGTTTCTCAGCCTTTAGTTTCCCCTCCATGACCTTCTGACATTCACCATGTAGAGCCTGACACTGGCTCAAGGCTAAAGGTGCTAGATGAACAGGTTCTTGTTGGGAGAAATCTAGCTAAGACTACTTGACATTCTGTGAGTAGAGGTGTGTGTAGGTTAAGATAAACTCTGCTGGTAATGGGAGTCTGCAGTTTTGCACCCAGCCTTGCAGGCTCTCTGGACAATTGTAGACTTTAACCTTAATTAACAGGGCAACACCACCCCATTCTGGAAAATATTGAGCACTGCTTTTCTTGTTGCTTTTCCTAAGTATGATTTTAGTTTACTCCAAGAATCTATTTCTTGTATTAAATAAAATCTTGTATGTGTAAAATTGGTCCTTTAAAATTTTATACAAAGGAAGTGCTGAAAAAAATTGGTAGGATGAACTAGGCCAAATATTAGCCCAGAGCCTAGTTAGCTTGAGATTAAACAAGCAAAGACCCTTTTAACTAAAGTATTGAGGTTAGGTTGATATTCTTTTAATGTGTATAAATAAATAAATAAGTAAATAAATAAATATGTAAATAGCATAGCTTATCCTTCTGCAAACACGCTCTGGGTTCCTGGTTTTAATATTTTCTTTTAATGATGGTGCAGCATACTTTTAGATGTGTTAGCAATGCCTCCAAAGTAGAGACTTCAAAAGAATCCTCAGAGCTGCTGCCTCTGCAGTCGTTCAGGATTTTCAGAAAGTAGGATATAAAAGTGTGTCTACTCCCAGGGAAGAATAAAGCCTAGACCTAGATACATTCAGATATGTAATTGAGCTAGAAGTTCCTTTGTTCACAGCAGGGCATAACGGAAACATGGCAGGCCTTGTTTTGCTTGCTATTGATCTATTTTGTATGCTCTGTCCAGTTCTTTCCTGTTTGTACAATGTTCATCTGTGTCATCACTGTCATTAGTAACTGTCAGGTGTCACCTTTCCAAGTACATCTACCTTCATTATGTTAAACATTACCCAGATCAATTCAGTATAGTGCTGGCAATTGCCTGATCACAAGATAATCAGGACTAAGAACCAAATTAGTTTAAAAAGAATTAAAGCTGAAGTCATATCTAATGTCATAGCATATAGAAACACATTTTTAAACTTTACAGCCAAAGCTTGGGATCTTAGGTCAGGAGATTAAGGAGCAGGGGAGGAGTTTACAGAAAAATTTCAGACATTTAGTTGCCATGAACTTTAATCATTCATGATTGAAAGCAGTGATGCTTATTCAGACAATATTTACAGAAGCTATTCTGAATCTGAGAGTACAGGACACTAGATCCTGGGAGTCTCAGCTGCCACAATTGGGGGTGGATATTCTTTACTTCAGGAACATTTTGAAGTGTAATATAGAATTATAAGTTTTGTAACTAAGAAGTCAAGGCCATTATCAATGAGTAGTATTCAAGGCACGGGTATCTAGAGCCCAGTGTTGAAAATGCTTACAAAGCTGTTACCAAGATGTCTACTCATCATGGTCCCTCTGCGTCTCTGATAACCTGGCAATATAAAACATGTTTGAGGTTTTGTTTCCATTAGATCCAGACTCAATAAGGAATCTCATACGGATAAAGGAATATGTGTTTCCAATACGTTGAATAAAAATGTAAGTTTTCTTACCATCTTTTAGTAAGCATTCTAAAATATTTCACTCAATAATCTCTCTTCAGAAAACTTTCTTTCCTGTTTTCCATGCCTCTATTTCTTAGGGTGTAAAACAGGGATGATGGTGTATTAATGTGGATCCCTACATGGATCCAGTCACTGCCAAAGACAGAGCTGAGGTTTCTAAAGATTTGGAATTCCCAATCTGTCTTGCTTTCTTGTATGTACATGGCCAGCACATCCCCAGCTCAGCAGCTGTGATCGCTGTCCCGTGAGAGAGCTTGTGAGTTCATGCACCCTGTGAGATACTCAATCTGTACTCACAAGAACTCTCTGGCCAAGAGAGAAGGTGCTCTGAATGTGTGTTCTGCATGTCCTCTGCCAAGAGAACCTTTCTTCTGGGTCTACTAGTTTTGTTTTGGTTTGATTTTCCATTAAATGAAAACTTCCTGACCACTTTGGATTCTCTATTTTCTGTATTTACCACTTCCTATATTCATAATTTTAAAAATCAATCTTTAAACTATTGTGAATTTTATTTGTACAGATGATTAGTCTATGTAAATGTGCTCTTTCAACTTTCCCTCACAATACTTTGCAGTGCTCTTTCCTATCTATATAAGGTCTTTTTATACATATATAGTGTTTATTATTGATTTAATACATGCTTTATATCCTTCAAGACCACAAATATTCAACTTTGGCTGTCACGAAAATGCTTCCAAAGCAATTCTTGAAGAAAATAAAAATTAAGCTGTTTGTAAGTTTTTTTAAAACATTCCTGTAATATTGATTACTCTCCACAACCTAATGGCAAAGGCCTGTTGTGGAAGAAAGCACTTTTACATCATTGAACAGGAAGAAACTGAACTAGCACCCAATAATGAGCTTCATTCCTACTAAATAGTATAATCAGTCCTTCAAGTTGCTCTGTACAATATTGGAGGAAAAAATAACCATTCGTATCACCCAGCTACAAACCCTGCAACCTATACCAGTTGACATTCTTATAAGATATGCTGATATAATAACAGCTCAAATGTTATGCTAGTGACCAAGAACTTTTTAATTAATCAATTGGAATGTCACTGAGTATATCATTAATACTCTAGAAGAGACCCTAAGTGATTAGCCAAATCAAGCCAGATTCTATGTTTTTTAAAATAATATTTATCATCATCATCATCATCATCATCATCATCATCATCATCATCATCATAGGTGGGGGGCATACATTTTTACTGTATTTGTGTTTTATATCTTACTGGTTTTGTTTATTTTAATTTGAATTACATTATTTGGCTTTCTGGAAGCTTGGGATTTAATTAGAGGAGAAACATGAGGTTGGGTTTGCAGGAACGTAGAGAGGATCTGGGAAAAGCTGAAGAGGATAAAGAATATGATCAATATCATACAGTTTTATCACTCTTGCTCTGTGTGAGGTCATGGACGGTGATTCTCCCAGAAATTCCTTTATTGTTGAGAATAGTTTTACATATCCTGGGTTTTTGGATATTCCAAATAAATTGGAGATTTGCTTTCTAACTCTATGAAGAATTGAGTCGGAATTTTGATGGGGATTGCAATGACTCTGTAGATTGCTTTCAGAAAGATGGCTATTTTTACTATATTAATTCTGCCTATTAATGAACAAGGGTGATCTTTACATCTTCTATTGTCTTCTTCAATTTCTTTCTTAAGAGACTTGAAGTTCTTATCATACAGATATTTCACTTGTTTGGCTAGAGACACACCAAGGTATTTTATATTGTTTGTGACTATTGTGAAGGGTGTCAGTTCCCTAATTTCTTTCTCAGCCTGTTTATGTGTAGGAAGTGTAGAAAGGCTACTGATTTGTTTGAGTTAAATTTACATCCAACCACTTTGCTGAAGTTGTTTATGAGGTGTAGGAGTTCTCTGGTGAAATTTTTGGGGTTACTTAAGTATACTAGCATATCATCTGCAAATAGTGATATTTTGATTTCTCCCTTTCTAATTTGTATCCCTTTGACCTCCTTGTGTTGTCTAATTGCTCTAGATAGAACTTCAAGTACTATATTGAATAAATATGGAGAGAGAAGGCAGCCTTGTCTAGTGCCTGATTTTAGTGGATTTGCTTCAAGTGTCTCTCCATTTAGTTTGAGGTTGGCTACTGGTACATTGCTTTTACTATGGTTAGCTATGGACCTTGAATTCATGTTCTTTCCAAGACATTTAACATGAAAGAATGATGAATTTTGTCAAATGTTTTTTCAGCATCTAATGAAATGACCATGTTTTTTTTTTCTTTCAGTTTGTTTATGTAGTGGATTACATTGATATAATTCCGTATATTGAACCAACCCTGCATCCCTGGGATGAAGTTTACTTGATCGTGGTGAATGATTGTTTTGATGTGTTTTTGGATTTGATCTGCAAGAATTTTATTGAGTATTTTTGCATCGATATTTATAAGGAAATTGGTCTGAAGTTCTCTTTCTTTGTTGGGTCTTTGTGTGGGTTAAGTATAAGCATAACTGTGGCTTCATAGAATGAATTATATAGTGTTACTTCTGTTTCTATATTGTGGAATAGTTTTAAGAGTAGATCATCTATCTTCTATCTAATCTGTATATCAGTTATCAGTTACCGAGCATCTATTTGTTTATCCTGTATCTACCTACCTATCACCTACTATCTCTTATCTCATAGACAAATACAAATTCAAAAGGAAAATAAAAGGCTCTTAGTACAACAAAAATTTCTAAAACCAGAACTGTCTTAATGATAGGAATTATCTACTTCTTGAGCATAAAATAGTGAGTAACAGTATGAGTATGTTTTTCTTTTTCAAAATTATTTCCTCAAACAATACTACAGAGCAATAGTGTTAAAAACTGCATGGTATTGGTACAGTGACAGACAGGTAGATCAATGGAATAGAACTGAAGACCCAGAAATGAACTCACACAACTATGGTCACTTGATCTTTGACAAAGAAGCTAAAACCAACCAGTGGATAAAGACAGCCTTTTCAACAAATGATGCTGGTTCAACTGTTGGTCAACATGTAGAAGAATGCAAATGGATCCATTCTTATCTCTCTGTACAAGGTTCATCTCCAAGTGGATCAATGAACTCTACATAAAATCAGATACACTGAATCTAATAGAAGGGAAAGTGGGGGAATGTTTCAAATACATTGGCATAGGGGAAATTTTCCTGAACAGAACACCAATGGCTTAAGTTCTAAGATCACGAATTGACAAATGGGACCTCACAAAATTGCAAAGCTTATGTAAGGCAAAGGACACTATCAATAGGACAAAACAGCAACCAACAGATTGGGAAAAGATCTTTGCCAATCCTACATCTGATAGAGGGCTAATATCCAATATATTCAAAGAACTCAAGAAGTTAGAATCCAGAGAACCAAATAACCCTATTTAGTAAAATGTGGAACAGAGCTAAACAGAGAATTCTCAACTGAGGAAACTTGAATGGCCAAGAAATTCCTAAAGAAAATTTCAACATCCTTAGTCATCCTTGATTTGGGAAATGCAAATCAAAATAACCCTGAGATTTTACCTCACACCAGTCAGCATGGCTAAGATCAAAAACTCAGTTGACAGTAGATGCTTCTGAGGATGTGGAGAAAGAGGAACACTCCTCCATTGTTGGTGTGATTACAAGCTGTTAAAATCACTCTGGAAATCAGTCTGGTGGGTTCTTCAAAAAATTGGACATAGTACTACCTGTAGACACAGCTATACCACTCCTGGGCATATACCCAGAAGATGCTCCAACGTGTAACAAGGACACATGCCCCACTATGTTCATAGCAGCCATATTTCTAATAGACAGTGTTGGTATCAGGACCTCCAATACCTGTGATAACACATAGGTGACAGCAGGACCTGCACACCTGTTTCCAAGGCAAAAGCCAACATATTCCCAGAATCCACTTGACTCATCTCTCACCTTTACCTCTGACCATATCACCTTCCATATATTAAAAAAAAGACCCATCTGATCCCCCTCTATCTTTCTGCCCCCTCTTTATGCCACCACCTTGCTCTTTTCTCTCTCAATAAATCTCACGTGGAACTGTTTGGTCTACTATATTCTTTCTAAAGATAATCGACAGTCTTAACAGGCAGAAGCTGGAAACAACCCAGATGTCCCTCAGTAGAGAAATGGGTACAGAAAATGTGGTACATTCGTGCAGTAGAATACTACTCAGCTATTTAAAAACAATGACTTCTTGAAAGTTGCAGGCAAATAGATAGATCTAGAAAGTATCATCCTGAGAGTCACATAAGAACACATATGGTATGTGCCTAATACTCACTGATAAGTGGTATTAGGCAACCCAGTATACAACTCATGGACCACATGAAGCTCAAGGGGAAGGAAGACCAAAGAGTGAATCCTTAAGGCCTCTTTAGAAGGGGGAAAAACATAATCAAGAGAAGTAGAGGATTTTAGGAACTTGGGAGGAAGAGAAGAAGGGGAAGGAAAAAAGAAGAGAAGAATTAGGTATGGGAGGAGATGGCAGAGATGTACAGAGGGTCAGAAAAATGAACAGAGGTGTGTAGCAATGGGTCTGGGGGAACTGGTGCTGGTGGCCTGAAAGTCACAGATGCCAGGAAAGCAAGAGCATCCCAGGACCCCATGAGGATGACATTAGCTGAAATACCCCACAATGGGGAGGGAGACTGTTGAGATCATATCCAGAGGTTAGGCATGGCCCCCAGGTTGAGGGATGGAGCTACCCACCCATCTCCAAAATTTTAAACCAGAATTGCTCCTGTCTAAAGGAAATACAGGAACAAAGAGTGGAGCAGAGACCAAAGGAAAGGTCATTAGAGACTGCCCCACCTGCAGATTCATTCCATATGCAGACACCAAAACCAGACACTATTAAGCATGCCAAGAAGTGCTTGCTGACAGGAACCTGATACAGCTGTATCCTGAGAGGCTCTGCCAGATCCTGACCAATATAGATGGAGAGGCTCCCAGCCAACCATCAAACTGAGCTCAGGGACCCCAATGGAGGAGACAGGGGAAGGACTGAAGGAGCTGAAGGGACCTAATCTGGTATCAATGGCCAATGGTATCAATATCCCTTGGTTCTTTGAAGGCTTAATGCTCCTGTGAAGCAGAATGTTAAGATGGTGAGGCAGGAGTGGGTATGTGGGTGGAGGAGCACTCTCATAGAAGCAGAGTAAGGAGGGATGGGATGGGCGTTTGCAGAGAGGAAACCTAGATGGAGGACAACATTTGAAATGTAAATAAATAAAATACCCAATTAAAAAAAGAAGATAGCCGGGAGGTGATGGCGCCTGCCTTTAATCCCAGCACTTGGGAGCCAGAGGCAGATGGATTTCTGAGTTTGAGACCAGCCTGCTCTACAGAGTGAGTCTCGAAAAATCAAAAAAAAAAAAAAAAAAAAGATAGATGATAGATAGGTGATAGAAAGAGACTGACAGACATATATATATAATTTATTCTTGACTTTAAAAACGACATGTTAGTATGACTGATACTGGACTCTTCTAAATGTCAGTGATGTAGAAGTACATGAATTCCTATTAGTTTTATTTCCTTTTCTCTAACATACAAAGATCTTGCCAATAAATATAGGGGAGTTATTATTTATTGTTCACTTATTCCAATCAGCATAGTGTCACCAATATACATAGCTATGTGATATTTGTGCTTCTGGTCTATAGTCCCTAAACTATACTATACAATATAATAACCACACAACATTCATGTTATTGGGATCACATATTTAACATATATAAAAATATTTGTAAGTGTTTTGGATGGCCCTGGTGCTGCCTATATTTTGATGTTAATTCTGCTTTCCCAGGAGGGGCCGTCTATAATGAGGAATGAATCACAAACTCAGGTGACTTCTTATGAACCTTCTCCCAGTGAATAAAGGTTCCAATCACAGAGAGAGTAAGCAGGACTTCTGGGTTGAATGGAGGAAGAGAGAAAGCAGGAGAGAGTTAGGGAATTTGTGGACTGGGATAATGAGAGAACAAGATGTACCTACTAGCATCTTCCGGATTATAAGGCTAATTCTAGTGGATTCGCTACCAGAGAACTTAGATTTAATATGCTTTATAAGATTAGGATTCTAGTTGTTGCGCCCAGAGATTGAGTTACCATTTTTTCTGAACTAAGTTTGTATGGTGTTTTCCTTTATGCAGCGGTTCAGCTGGGTTCCAGAGAGAAAGGTGTGATGGCAAAGCGTGGGTTGGCCATATGTGCACCACAAAGGCTGTGGGGGTTTGAAGCATGGGGTTGGATTGGTAGTGTCCTACTATTGGGAATTTATTGAACTGGGTAGAAAGATTTTGGAGCTCTAAGTCAGAGTCTCCACGAGATAAGAACAGGCTGACCAGGGTAGACAGTAGCTAGGTGTAGCGTAGGAACTTGCCATTCTTTTTTAAGATTTCCCACAACACATAAGTTACATCTAAAAATAAAACTAACCCTTAAGTGTGGGATTTCAATTTTTTTAATTTTTATTTAATCATTTTTCCCTAGGATGGGGATAGACAGAGGGTTAACTGGAAGAACTTGATTATCCCTAGATTTTTATTTCTGTGTGGCTTCTCTAGAATCAATTTCCAATAAATACCATGAATACCAAAGAGCAATCATTTTCAGTAACCCACAAAACAGAGTTCAACATCCAAGAAGGTAGAACTCTCCTATTTATCCACATAATAATATGACTGTAAAAAGAAATGTTATGGACAGAACCACTTATACCTATACGTTTTTCTCATGTATAGACTGTAATCATAGTTGAGAATGCCGTGTCAGTAGTTCAGAGTTTATGGTGATAGGACAGCTTTTGGTTATTTATTCAAAATATCTTAAAAGAACATACAAGTACTGAAGGATAAATGCAGCCAACCATTTAGGTTTGTTTTCATTCTTATATTTGTGCGGAGGTTAATGTTACTAAGAAAACAAACAAGCAAAATTCATTGTAGAATGGGCTAGACAGGCCAGGCATGCTTGTTGTGTTTATACATGTATGTATTTAGATTTTCAAGGAATATTTTATAATTATAGAAGAAGCCTTAGTTGCCACAATTTGAAACTATATAGAAAAATACAGCATCTTCTCTTTGCATTATGTGCCCCCAAGCTCTGTTTTCCAATGTCTTTTACTCCTCCCCTTCATTTGGCTCTGATTTACTAAGATAGCTGCCCTCCTAACTCCCTTTTTGGTGCCAATCATAGACCACTGGTTTTCTTGAGGTGAATATCTTAGTACTTGTTGATATTCATTTATGACATTTGTATCCATTCTTACATCCTGCTTTAGACATCAGAAGGCATCAAAGAACTCACTCACCATTTTACAACTTTTTCTTTAAAATTTTGATGTCAGGATTCTGATATTTGCCTAAGATTTAGAAAATATTTGCTGCTGCTTATTCAGCCCCGGGGTCCCCGAGAAGAGAAGGTGAGTGCTATTGACTCCAGGAATTCTGTGCGTCAGTGACAGGCAATGGACCTGTCAAGGAATTGCACTGCTGCTGAACTTGGAACTTGAAGATTTCTGGCACTTGTTTCTGGTGTAGATTACAACTGAGCATTCCCTGTTGGTCAGAGGAATGCCCTAGGCACTGTGTGGTAAAGCTGTTGTTCTGTATATGACATGAGAATTTGTAGTTATCCTCTTTCTCACTTTGTCTCCCCTTGTAGTAAAGATCTCATGTTATGTGTATCCCTAAAATATTTTCAGTGGTTGGAGATAACTACATAGGCTAGAAGATAAGGATACTTGTTTATTGCAAAGTTTAATGTCTTGGAAAAACAATAAATAATTACTATATTGTCTTTTCTGGAGCTCAACATAAGAACTCTAGCAATGGTAAAATCAGAAATTGTCATTACAACGTTATTAAAAAGACATATCCTAAAATCTTTTTAAAAAGTATCTGAAATTGCTCTACATAAAGTATGTAAACTAGACCACTTGATTAGTCATTTGTTACTTCAGTGTTACCAGCCGTCCACAGGATATTCACACTCCTCAAGAGTATGATAATGTGAAGGTTATTTATGTCAGTATGAGAAGGCTACCGAAATTCTGTGTAAATGTACCCACTCGCTTATCCAACCTTAGTCTTTAGTACATAGAAGAGTCTCTCACCAACCCAAAAGTCATGTATAATAAGATCTTTGTATTATCAGTCCTATATAAACTACAAACTTGTCCACCTTGAATACAAGGTAGGACACTGTGGTAGGGACTGGGAGAAAGAAGACAAGCTTCAAGAGATTTTCATGATTAAAATCAGCTGTAGAAACATAAGACAGAAAACACAGTCAAAGAAGGGAAAATAACAAATGGATACATTCTACCTGTTTTATCCTTCCCTTACAGCATTCCCTATCTGTACAGTAATGTTAAACACCTTCTGTACTGCTTAAATGATAGAAACCTTTGAAAAGTGACAATGAGAAATACATGAAAATGCACACACATACACACATAGATGCATGCATTCACATAATTTTGTCACAGTTTATTATAATGGGTATTAGGAAGAAAGGCAAAGAACTAAATATAGAAGAGTCCAAATCATATTAATTAAAAGTAAGAAAATCATGGAGCTGGAAAGATGGCTCAGTAGTTAGGAGCACTTGTTGGTCTTGTATAGAATCAGGGTTTTTCTTCCCAGTACCCACACAGTGGCTCACAATCATCTATCCATAACTCTAGTTTTGGGGATAGACACTGTCTTCTGACTTCTTTAAGCACCTGGTGGTACATATATGGTGCAAATATATACATGCAGGCAAAAACATCTATATACATAAAAATAAATCAATAATCCATTATAAATGAATCAAAAATTTAAAATTGGGAAAGCATCTACTCTTATTTTTAAGTCAAGATCCATTAAATTGTGTGAATGTTCCTAATTCATGACCCCTCTGGATAAACTATTGGCTAGTATTGTAGCTTCTTACAACTGTGATATTATTCTTGTGATCATTTAAATTACTAAGAGAAGGGATCACTACTTTGCCACCCAGTTCACTAATAAAGGTTGTCTGCTTTCTTGTATCTGCTGCCCAAGAGATCACACACCCATACTGGATTCCATGACCTGTAGGGAAAGAGGCAATGTATTTCATGCTGGTAGGCAGTAACTTCCTGGGAAAACTTACACTAGAAGAGAAAATATTATCATTTCTATGTCCGTGGCTTAAATGGTTAATGTAAACCCAAGTTTCAAAGCTCTTAATTTTAGCTTACTAGGAGATGATGTTAGGTGGTTGGGCATTTTGAAGATAATTAATTCAAAGAGCAAAACCTCACAGAAGGGATTAGCTCCTTAAGCAGACCCAGAGGGCTGCCCTGTCTTTCCCCTCAAGTCAGCCCATGACCAATAGATGAACAGGACATTTATGAACAGGATGCAGGCTCTCACTACATACAAAAATCTACTGAGAGTCTGTCCTTGGATTCCTTGTCTTCAGATCTGTGATAAATGTCGTTTGATTACAACTCATCCATTATTGTGAACTGGCCCAGAGGGCATGAACAAGGGAGAGCTGGCTCTACCACTCCTCTGCTGTGAGGTGGCCTAGTGGAGGGGTGGAAGGTTTAGAGAACAGGGATGCATGTCCTCAACCCCCTCACCTCTCAGTCACTTGAGGTAGTCAGGAGAGCTGACCCCAGGGTCATGACAGGGAATGAATTCCTCACCAACAGCAGCACTCAGCAAAGCAGGTCCTGCATCTTATCTGGCCAGGGTGGTCAAGCAGGCACGGACAAGCCAGCTCCAAGTGTGAAATTAAGGGAGAGCTGGCCCCATCACTTGTCTGCCAACAGATGGCCTAGGTGTGGGGTTGATGTCCTCCCTGCCTCATCCTTCACCACCTGAGGCAAACAGGAGAGCTGGCCCTTGGGTCATGAGAGTGAGTGAGGTGTCCTTGTCCCTCACAGGCTGCAGCACTCAGGAGACTGGGTCCTGTACCTTGCCTGGGCAATGCAGTGGAGTTGTCCTTGATATCAAGGGCTTGGGTGAGCCAGCCCAGCGGGTATGAGAGCAGGAGAGCTGGCCAGCCCTTCACAGGCTGCAGTACAGCCCCTCACAGTCCCCATACACACACACACACACACACACACACACACACACACACACAACGCCTTGTGTCTTGACTGGGCAGCACAATGGAGCTGGTTCTGGAGGTGTAGGAGCAGGTGAGCCAATCTGAGGGCATGAGACCAGGAAATCTGACTCTGCTTCCTACCTATGCCAACAATGAGTGGCCTGGTGGGAGTAGTGCTGGAGAGCTTGCCAAGGAAGTACGGATAAAAAGGAGCAGGTGCGCTGACTAGCTCAGCTACCACCAGGCCCAGATCCAGGGCTCTGAGTTGATTTACCTCCAAATGTAATCATTCATGAACAATTGGGTTGTATGAAATGGTTGTGCTGATACAAAGCTACAGAATCTTCACAACACAGGGCA